>NW_015151479.1:258155-280746 GCF_000732505.1 Cyprinodon variegatus | reverse complement strand
AGGCACCTGTTTCAAACATGTATATAAAATTAATGAGTTCCTGCATTTAGCCCTCTCTATTGTCCAATCAGTATGACAAACCCTTCTCTTCCTTCTATAGAAAAGAATCAACACTGATGATAGAGTAGCATCCATTCAAAATGGCCCTTCTAAGTCAAACGTCAGCCGAATAGCAGCAGACTTCCCTCGAACTCCCAGCGAAATCCCCTCCAACTTCCAGCCACTGGAGTGACCCCCTCTGGCATTATTTTTACTCTGATTCCACGCTTTCACTGAATTACAGGGTCTGACCAGGAGATGATGCTTCTCTTTGGATCTTATTGTCCACAAATCATGACAGAAAAAATATCATATTCATATTAAAAAGGAATTGTAGGGGACCAGCCGAGGACCAGGCAAGGGCCCTTCAAGGAAAGTTGGGAAAATTTTAAAGGCTACTACTGTACTTCCACGTCAGTGCTTTACTGGGAAAGTGGTGGGTTATGGGTGCTCTACAGAGTCTGTTTTCTATTATATGTAGTGTATTGTATTTATGTTAAAGTCAAACATATCTCTGTTGTATCTCTGGTTAATGCTCTCTGTGCCCGGTCAGGTTAGTTCAGGGAAGCCCTGGTTCTGGTATTGTAGATCATTTCTTCCATCTGGGACAACTTTTCCAACTTTTAGCAACACTGAAAATAATTGGAACTTTTTGTTAAATTTTGTTATCAGACAAACCAATTTCAGTTGGTTGCCTTTGTCAGGGTCATTAACCACATATGAATAGAATCTGGATTGTAATTAGCACTATGTAATTACTATGTAATTAGGTGCACTGGCTTTTATGTAAATGTTTAAGAGGAAAGAGGGCTGTATGCAAAGAAATGTCACACCTTTGAATTTTTTATTTGGAAAAGATTTTCCTCCCCATGCCCATTTATGAATTACTTTATGTTTGACTATTGATGTAAAATCTTCAGGAATGACATCACAGTTTATTACCATATGAGAAAACATTAAAATCATACAAAAACCTCAGGAAGACTCTGTGATTACGATACAATTTTTCCTCTTTTTCATTTATGGGATAGCTTGTGTAAATAATAAGAGTAATTATCTCCAGGTTTGCCTGAGGTTCCCAGAAGCCAGACCTGGATTGAGCCTCATGCACCGTTTGAACTGTCCTGAAACAACTCGCCCGATGCTCTTCCTGACACAGATGAAGCACTTAACTCCTCCTGTCTGCTATCCCAGCAGGCCGAGGGTGAATTAATGAGCTCCCTGTCCGGTCAAGAGTGATCCATTACTTCCTGTAATTATAAATAATAATCTTGATTATTACGCTGGTTAGCCAGCGAGAGTCATAGATGGATGTTGCTGGGATATGATTCATCGTATTTCTCCTTCTCTTGAATTTGCTCATAGACGTATGCTTGCCACAGACGGCAGCAGGTTTTCCTTCGGCAGCATTCTGGCACAAGATCAGGATGCTGATTATGGATGATGCTGATTACCAGCAGGACCGGCGGTTTTTACCAACTGCAGAGGCTTATATTAAATCTTAAGATTTATTGGGTAATGGCTCTAATATGCACTGTTAATGGTAGTATATTTTGCTGCCTTTACACCTACACTAGATGCAGATTTTCAAACCAACTGCTTTAAAACTTGAATATCTGTTCAGCAAACCCTCCTACATTGTTCTAAGCCAGGATATGTCTGCACTTCCATCAGGTTTAGGTGACATATTTTGCCAGATCTAAAGCTATAACAAATTTTAACCCAATAATGCCAAATGTATCATATTTGATACATACGGTTTCTGAAATGTTTTGCATCTAATACCTTTTGAATAATTTAATGGTAAAAACTTTGCTCAAAATCCTATTGTACACAATCAGATGTACCTGATAACAGCCAGTAGAAGACTACACAAAAAATAATCTTGACTTATCACATAGTAATAAATTATTAATATCAAAAATGTATTTATGTTTTTTCTTTTTACATATTTTGTTAAAAGGGCAAATAAGGAATTCAAACCACACTGAGCAAAAAAAAAAGTGGGCGAAAAAGAAATCCCACACTATAATAATAGATTTTACACCTAAAATCACATGCACAATAATTATTGCCTGTGTTTATAAATTCATTAATATTTTATATTTATTAGAATGCTATTTTACAACATTTTATCTATTCAATCTATCTGAAAAATGACAATATAAAAAAAAAAGGAATTTATAGAGTCCCTGAGGTCACGCAATCCAACAAGGATCTCTGGGCCTTTAAAAGCGACACAGATTGACAGCATCACAGATGCTGTGGTTACTTTTGTGATGGTAGGACAGAAGAAGCGTCGAAATGACAGTGAGGCTCACGGAAGGTGTCTAATGGTAGTTATAAGGACTTATAACCTTCAGTCTAAACTGGAGGTCTCAATTTTCATGATCCTCCTCACTGATTGTGTTTAAATAAGATTTGGTTATCTTGTCAACGTTTCAGTTTAATCATGTTTTTAACTACCTATCTGGCTGTTATAGATGTGAAGTTAGTTTCCTGTTGCCATTTCTTGACTTATTAACATCAGCAAACACCTTCGCTATTTGAATATTCTGCTGTCTTTGGACTTTTCTATTTCTCCTTAGAGACTGTTATTCACTATAAATTTATCAAAACAAATGTATGAATTTATTAGCTATTCATTTGGCTCAGGATGGAAATATGCAAGTGATGGTCTTATTTATTCATTTATTAAAAACATCTTTCTCACTATAAATATAAAGGGGGTATTTTTACTGTTCTAATAACTCACACTTCTCAAGTGTTCTATTATTTTATAACACTTGGGATGTTATTTCTATAATGTTATTTTAGCAGACATCTAGACAAATTGCTAGATCTGACTTCTTGAGCATTTCAGATGATATAGATGCTTTTCGTTTTTTGCTAAAATGTATAAAGGTGTCAGTTAAAGCATAAATATTTTTCAGAGGTGCGGTTGACCTGCAGCCCTTGGCCGTCCACCGTCACAGAATTGGCTCTCTGCATCTTTCCTCGACTCGACTGGCTTGACCGTGAGTCCTTCCTCAGAGTCGACTGCCGTTCCTGAAGTGACAACTTTAATATTAACAGTTTTATTCTAAAAAGCAAGCGAAACAAGTAGATAAAAAAACAGAAAGTTCAACTGAAAAAAATATAGTTCTATATACCCAGACCCAAACACATGTATAAAAAGATATATAAAAAATTTTCTGTGTTGTGAATTTTATACAGCTTCCATAATTGCACCTTTTCGAGCCAATACTTTTTTCCATCTTTCTTTTAGCAACTGAGCTGCTGTTTTCAATTGTTTTCTAAGGTGTATAACACAGAAAAAATTATTCCTTGGTTTTATTCGAACAATTCAAAGTTTTAGCAAAAAATAAAGAACAAAAAAGCCTGAAGAATAAAGTGAAAAATGTGCTGCAGGTCTCTTGACAACCAAATAGATTTTAATCTAACCTACAATGAAGGAAATGGGAAATCATCCAGCTGTATGCAGCATGTTTTACTACCCTGTATGCTACTTTTGCTCAACTTTAGAGTCCTGTTGATCACTTCCCTCCTTCTTTTCTATATGTGATAAAAGACATGACTGCAACATGGCACAAAAAGAGCATCAAATTCCTTGTACTGTAGCTGCTACACTTGCTGGGTATATTTGTATATAAATGTATTCATAGCAGCTTGCTTTGTGAATCCAACCCAGAATCATCTTGCAAATGATAAAATTAGACTAAAGTGTTCGGTGGATTTTATACCATCTGATTTTTTTTGTATTTAACCTGCTGATCATCAGTAAGAACCATCTGAGAGAGGTGGAATAAATAACAATTTTTTTTTGCAAACTAATTTAACCATCTTACGTATGTGTCTGGATTTTAAAAGAAAAGCTGAGAAACTAAAGTTTCATCTGTTGCTTTTGGAGGAAAAAGTTATTAGAGTAGAGAACTTGCATCGTCTTTAAACACACTTGTGCAATTTGGGACATAAAGTTCTACAAAATAAATTGGTGCCATTTCAGAGCTCAGTAGGAGAACACAGGCCTGATGATTGGATCATCAGGTCTCAAACAAGGCCCGGTTCTCTCAGCCTTAAGGCCTGCTGTCCAGAAAAGAGCAGAGTCTTACCAGAACAACAGGGCAGATTGAGTTTGGGGGCAGGATGTGATCCTTCAGGGGTCCGCAGTCACACTCAGGTTTCACGTGGGAAGCACACTTGTTATGGAGCTGGAGGAGGTGGAAGCTATTATTAACAACCTCAAACTAGCGGCAACAGAAATAAATATTTCAGCAATATTTTTCAGGGTTTATTTGCAAATGCGCACATCACTGTCTCGCTCTTATTTTCTATTATCCTATAGCTGCAAACAAGTGTTTTCTGAGTGTAAATTGGCAAAATCAGTTGTGAGGTATCAGAGGTGCCAAAATGAAAGCCTAAACAACAAGAAGCAGTGGGAATATAATGAGGAGGTGGCTGCCTCTCGGCAGGGGGGTGGCTTACCGTGATTTGACACCAAACACAGTGGAGCCCAGTCAGGCCCTGGTAACACTTAATGGTTTTGTGACACTTGTCACACTTGGTGGGGCAGTTCCCCTCCACCCAGAAATGATGCATTACCTGCAGAGAGGAGGAGAGACGGCATACTGGGTGGAAAAGCAGCGAGAAAAAGAAACGTTCAGAAAAACAAGATGTACACAAAGGTAGAAGTGACACTGCAATTAAAGATGGAAAGAGGAGAGAAAACAATCAGGAGGAAACAACAAATAAATAAGAGAAAAGAAGCCAAACAATTGCTTTGTGTGTTTGTCAGTGAAAAAGGGATTATGCTGGTAATTAGTTATCTATATAACAGTTATTTTTTTTATAAGGAGGAGTGAAGCTTCATAAAGATTAGCTGATCCGTGGTAGCCAGCAGCCGGACTCACCTCTGTGTTCTTCTTGGACTTCACATATGTTTTGATGCAAGACAGTGGAGCGCGAGCCACACAGCGCTCATGGACCGTATACTTGCAAACTGACAAAAGCCAAAAAATAAATAAACATAAGTCAGAATAAGACAAATGTCAGAATATGAATTTACCTCGAAATTTATATTCTCAAGCAATATACATTTCGTTAATGTGCTTAAATTGAATTAAATGTTTATACTATTTTATGAATACTAAGGGAAAAAAACTGGCATCTTTGGATACCCTCTCTTAATAAAATATTATTCTATAACCTTTTATGAATAGAGATCACAGCACTCTTTCCACTCATTGATATCCACGACAGAGACCTTCAAAACATCTCAAAATAGATGTATATCTTCTGATAAACTTTTTTTAACACCTAACATTTTTTATTTTCAAATTGGTACATTTAATCAGAGTAAAAGGAAATGACGTTCAGATTCAGATCGGAAAATTTTGTGAATGATGCCAATATTATTTGCAAATATTAAGAAAAAAAAATGTGTGTATATATAAAAAAAAAGTAAAGTGTCTTTTATATATCCTGAAAGATGTCATTCACTGGGAAAAAAATCAAAATCTAGACGAGTTATTTTTTTCTTAAAATAACTGCATTTGCCCTTGGATTAAGGTAGTAAAAGAGACATCTTGCCAATGGAACAAGGCAATTTACACTTAGAATAAGAAAACAAAATAGCATTGTTTAATTTCAAGTGCAGATTATGTAATTATCTTATTTATCAGAGTAAAAATACTCATTCCGTTGGCAAACTATCTCATTTACCTACTCAAATTAAGGGGAAATACACTTAATTTAAGACATTTTTACTTATTTCTAGATCGTGTTTCCAGTGTTCACACTAAAGTAACGCTCATCAAGACACTCAAATAACTAAATCTTTAATATATAATCACACAAATGCATCAGTAGGGTAAAAAAGGAAAAATTAGAGGTTTTTATTGCTACTGCTATTTTTGTATTGGTCAAATACGAAAAAACTAAAGGGCAAGTATCACCAATATCGATAGAAACACGGATAATTTTCAATATTAAAGTTTAGTCTCATCCAAATTTAAATGCTTTTGTATGTCCAACTTTTGGATAACATTTATGCAGAATAGTATAATAAGATCCAATTAATGTTAAAAATGGAAACAACAGAATAAGAGATAAAATTAAATGTGTGTTTTGTCTGACACAAAGTGCAACTTAGAGTTCATAAACCACAGCAAAAAATACAACAAAATTTTACCCGATGTGAGTGTATTTTTTGAATTTGGATCTAAAATAACTAAAGAGAACAATAAATGCTGCCATAAATACAAAGAAGAAATCCCAGAAACCTCACAGTGGGCCTGTGGAGAAAAAATGAAAACACTACAGTGGGGGTTGTGTCATCTCACACATTATGCTGAGACAGAGCGACAACTTGGATTACTGTAAGAGTGAATCTGAAACTAAAGTATCAACCTCGTCACCATGGTATTCAGCCAAAACAGATACCGACTTGCATAGTCCATATTTATTTTAATGCACAGTAAAATTATCTGTTGGAGACCTGAATCACAGAGCGGCATTATGTGGTCTCCATAGCAACTATTGGTCAAGAGAAGGTGGTCCTTTCTTTCCTCACATTTAAAGAATTAACTTCAACAGATTGTTAACTCCTGCTTTGACTTCAATTCAACTCTATTCTTTGGTTAGATGAGCAAATATATGTTCTTTGGAGACACAGTCCAGTTAGTTTTGGCATAAAGGAAAAGAATAAATAAGAGGAGGAAACACCTCATCCCTACTGTTAGATGCTGGGGTGCATCTGCGATACTGCAGGTCTGTTACTAACACATGCTGTAATGAACTGATTGAAATATCAAGGAGAATTCAATAAAAATCAGGTGGCTTCTGCCAAACAACTGGAAACAGATCACCACTGGGTCACTTCAAGCAGGATAATGACCCTAACATGTGGCTGTAGCAACACAAAAATGGCTAACCAAACACCAAATTAGCCTTCCTTTATGATCAAATGTATTTCTTTAACTATTTTTAGGAAAACTGTGAGGTGAGCTCTACAGAAGAGAGCATGAAAGAGGTTCTAAATTGAGCAAAAAGAAACATATTTCCATTTGCTCAGAAATATAATATAAATATATTCTCATAGTTGCATTGAACATGCTTTATTGTGAAAGAAAAAAACATTTATTAGTTTTTTTCCACTAAATAAATTTACCTAAAAATTTTTTTAGGATACTTAAGAAGTTTTAATATGAATTTGTTCTTTGCAGTACAAGAAGACTTTGTTTTTATGGTTTCTTAGTTTGTGATTTTAATCAAATGAAAATAAACATGGTAATAATAAACACAGTGCAATATTAGCATATTTTAAACATCAGCTCCTGAGTATTTAGGGATAAACTCACATGAGCAGCAGAGTCCCTGCTTCCCCAGTCCAATTAGCATGTTGAGACACAGGTTACAGTAGGCGGGTTTGTTGAAGTGCTTCAATCTCCACACATGCTGCCCGTCATCTTTTACATTCTGAACAAACAGAGCAGACTCATCATTAGTGACTTAATGAGAAACTGTAGTGGAATTACTTTATTTCATGTTAAATTGGATGAGAATAAATCAATTACAAGATTATTTTATTTCTTATCTTTTTTATTTTGTGGATACCTTTGAAATGCATTTTTGATCTTTTAGTAAAAGTATTCAAATGATTCATTCATTCATAAATTAAAAAGAGAATTTGGGTTTTGAACTAAAGGTTGGGAAAGGCTGCCATCTAGAGAATAATAAAAGAATAGCGTTCTTTGTTTTCCTGTAATACAAACAGTTTATGTTCATAAAAAAAGCTGAAAAGCTTTTCTGATGAGCAAATTTAATTACTGCGCTCTTTTTAGTAACAGCTTATATATCGGATTATTATGTAAAAGGGATCAGCAGCAACTTCATTTACTGCAAAGGTTTTATTTGCTTAAAAATCTCTATTAGTAATGGTGAGTTAACCCCCCCTCCCCCCAAAACGCATTTCCTATTTGCCTGAAAATAACCTCACATGCAGAAAAAGGTTTTTCAGGATACTGCAGGTGAAGTATGTCCAAGAGCAGAGAAGTACGTCCAGCTGCAGAACTTGCTTTATATTGGCCAAAGTTTTTTCACACACAAACAAAGAGATAATTTTGTAAAATATGGAAACAATTTATTTTAAAATAAGATTCAATGGAATAAAACAGCATTAAAATAAATGAAGCAGCAACATCAGACTGGGATTCTCCAGGCAATAGCAATAAAAGAAAAGGCAGGAGTGGAAAGTTATTTTACAGCAATGATTTCTGATAAATCCCCCCTCTCATTGTTAAGGACATGTGCTGAGGAAAAGGGATTTCCCATCTTGCTGCAATGTGTGGGCCTCATTTTCATTAAAAGGGAGTAGGTAACCTTGGGACTATGTTTCTCGGCTGGCCTGGGAAACGCCTTGGGATTCCCTCAGGCGAGCTGGCCCAAGTGGATGGGGAGAGTGACGTCTGGGCTGAAGCTGGTACCCCGGAAACCTGACCCCAGATAGGCGTAAGAGGATGCAATGGATGGATGGATGGATGGATGGATGGATGGATGGATGGATGGATGGATGGATGGATGGATGGATGGATGGATGGATGTAACCTTGTAGTTCTGCACCAAAATGACCAAAGACTGCCTTGAAATGAGACGAAAACATCCACCAAATAAAAAATAATCCAACAATCTGGACTAGAGTGCTGGTGTTTCTTTTAATACTTGATTTAGTCATTTTTCAGCATAGAGGAATTTTATGTCACAAGGCAAGAAAACAAGAAAAGTGTCTCAAGCATCTTAAAATTGGACGTTTGGACCTGTAGTCAGGAAAAAGCACATGTTCACCTCTTGAAAGCATCAGTATTAATAAGGATAAGTGAAAAATACAAAAGTTGTGGAAAGGAACGAACTAAGAGTACTCAATATGCACAAATCTGATGTATGTGGTTTTAAAACAATCACAAAAACATACAAAAACAGTTAAAATTGTTTACTAGCATAAGAATTTACTCATGACTATTTTTTTATTATTATTATTATATATTATGGAAGAATTTACATGATCCAATTAAAGATAGGCTGTGTCAAATTTAGAGTAATTAACATATTCACCTTGCAGGACTGATCTAAAATGAGGTTAAATAAGGAGCGGGGTGAGAATAACACAACTAATTTACACCTGTGGGGTGTAAGACATCATATACACAAGCTCCGAATTAAAGGTGTTAAAAAAAAAAAAAAAAAAACGGAATATGCCGTATTTCACAAACAGTGAAAAATGTTTTAAATAAGTTTTGCTCCTTACCACAAAGAAATGTCAGAAGAAAAATAAATCCTATATTTTCTCAGCTCTTGTAGCTGTGGGGGTAAATTAGAAACACCAATTAAGTATGAAATGGTCAATGGATGATTTGATTTCATATAGAGGTGGTAATGTAAACCACCAGAATCAGGCGACTGGATCATCTTTATAGATTCAATAAGCTTTAATTGAACTTAATGTTCTAAAAAAAATTTTATTGTGTGTTATTTTTTCACTATGTTTGCTTTATTAGCTTTCAGCTTGCTTTTTTGTTTTTCCTTTTGAACAGTTCTGCAGCCATTTATGTAAAAGATTCATCACCAGGGCCAAGAACTGACACATTTACCTTTTATAGTTTTTCAATCTAACTTGAGCTCCTGCTGTGGGAGGGACAGTGCAGTAAATTCACAGCATCTCTTTCTATTGACTCACCGTCTCCAGGCCCAAAAGGACCAGCAGAGGGATGGTTGTCAGGCCCCCTTGAATCCACTCCCCCAGTGACACCGTGCCATCCTGATCATAGTCAATCTCATGCATCATTTCCTGAAGGATCTATGACACAATTGTTTTACTATTGTAAACAGAGCATTTAGTTTACAGCAATTAAAAACCTTAATGTTCATGTTAAGAATTAACATTATGCTCATATTATACTGTTTGGCATCCCTGGCAAAGATGTGCTTCTGAAGTGGAAGAAAAAAAACCCAACATACTATAGGAATGAATTGTTTTTAATCAAATTACCAGAACCTAAATGATCAGCGTTTTAACCCAGGGACATTTCAGAATCGTATAGCGTATAGGAAGACAGATATTTAGCTTTTCCTTTGTAGATTGTTCTTATTCCTGGGTCCTCTCTGAGGGTTTCTTCTCTTCTGCTCAAATACAGCTTTTCTCTAGGATTTCAGTCTGGGGACAGAGCTCTCCATAGAAGGTTGATTTATTTCAGTGACATTGTAGCTGCTAAAGGAGACATCACTATTCAGTTGGTCGTGTGTTTTGGGTCATTATTCTGGTGAAACAACAGAACATCTTTGTACAATGTTCCTGGTACCACATATTATATAAAATGGGTTTCAGAGGCCCTTAGAGGAGAGAAAGGCCCAAAGTATCATTGATCATCATTCTTAGAAGTTGTAATCAAGACCTCTGTGACTTATTCATAATTTAATTTAACCTAGACCTCCCTATGGTGTTTTTCCCAAAATGCTTAATATTTGTCAGACAGTATTACCATTTAAAATCTGTAAGGTAGTCCTCAAAAGAAATACAACTCTCTGTTGCTCCCCTCTGACAGTGCTCTATGATTTCACTGTTATTTTTACTCTGCTCTGTAAACTGTGCTGTAGCAGCCTTTTTTTCCTAAACTTCCGGCAGATATTATTTATGCTCAGATGGGGAGAATATTTTCTGTTATTCCAAATAATTTTGTTAGAGAAATCAACATTAACCAGCTTCATGTTTATGGAGCGCTTTCTTGTCTTTCCAATTTTGAAGATTGGCAAAGAAAAAGGGATAATAGCCCTGATTTATCCAAACACTGATCAGGTTTGTTGAAGTATGTGATCCATGGAACGAGGCTTCATTCCGTGATATTGCTGTCACAGGTCCGAGTCCCTGCATGTTGATCTTTGCTATATCTCTCCCCCTTTCCTTCTTTTAACTGATTTTCCTGTCAGCTGACTTTAAAATAAAGACCTCTAGTGCAAAATAAATATTTCAAATGTTGAGGACTGTGGCATGTGTAATTTTGTAAAATATACTAAAATGTTACGGTTGGATTATTTTCATTTAAACATAAATATTTACATTTTTTTAAGTGTGACAATATGGTAAAGCAATAAATGTTAATTTTGCACATCTTTTCCAGGGGAACCAGAGAGTATAGAGGTTTCTCTGCTGTTGATCTTTTTCAAGAATGCATCCTAAGTTAGATCTATCTGCCCTTTTGTTTCTAAATAAAATATCCTTACTGGTTTGAGTTCCGTCACGTCCCATTCCAGGTACTCTGCTACGTGCATCATCTGGGAGATAATGTGCTCCAATTCCTGCAGGACAGACAGTCATTACAGGCACACAAATACTGTGTTTACCTTTGCGTATAAAGAATGATAAACAGTCAGTAATAGTAGGTTGGAAACATGTGCAGAAGAGCTGCACAGCAGGAAACAAAGGCAGCGTGGGAAGAGCTCCTCGTCTGATGGTTTAATTACAGAGAGGCTGACATTTGTATCTGGTGCCACACTGAATTATCACGACTCTGAGGACGGTTTAGGGTGTTGAGAGACAATTTCTGGGTTCATGCATGTTTTGATGTTAAATGAGGAAAGAATATAGGTCATACAAAAACAATTAACTCAGTCAGAGGTTACTGTCATATTTTTTCAGTTTTCGTCTCCATTCCTAACAGGCTATACTGGAACTGGAATCCATCCTTTCAGAGTGTTTCTAACACCCTCACCCACATAATAACTGTTTCTACAAACCTACTGGGCTTTTCATTCATAAAAAAAACTACTTTGCTCTCTATCTGATAAAATACATTTTCACACGAAATGAATGTCTGTAAAATCATCTTATTTCGTCTGTCTAGAAATTGTTATGCTGCTAATTTAAGATTTTTATTTTCTTTCTGTTAGTCTTATTATTTGTTTCATTAAACATGTCAGAGCTATAGAGTCAAGAACAAAATAAAAACAGGTGAAAAAAAATGTCTGATTTGATTTTGTTTCTCATGGTACATCACAGTGAGGCGTCCTTCACAGATACATTTACACTTTCCACCTCCTGGAGGCCTAGATCATGCACCTTTGTGTGGCTGATTGTACACCTGATACCACTGAGCAGACTGAGAACAGGTGTGCATGCAATACAAAAATGACTTCAGACATGAGGCAGGTTACAGAAGAGTACAGAGCTGCAAAAAGTCCACATGGGGGGTTAAATAATAACTGACTGCAAGCTAGAGCGTCATTAACAACTGCTTTATTAATTTACTGCATTTTATGCAAACTGCTTTACTGGTACGATTCCAGGTGCTGGGCATACTGGAGGATTTCCACACACCTTTTACTGTAAACAGATGTTCAGCAATCCAAACAACTTCTCTGTTAATTAGAATAAACACCCAATAGACCAGTCCTTCATAAGTTTAACAATTATATTTTTGTGAAAATGAAGAGAAAAAATTTACCGAGCTGTCAAGTGATCCATTTCCATCTGTGTCGTAGAGCCGAAACATGACTGTGGAAAACAAGAGAAAGTCAAATATTAGTCGTCCGGGTCATATCCCACCTCCAACTTTTGACAAGAATATCTGAACAAGACAAACTGTGTGGTGTAGTCAGAACATTTTTACAGGGGTAGCCAGGCATGAACCAGGGAACACTTAATACTGAGGGGTGTTCATGGCCAATCTACACTGTAACAACAGGAAAACCAACAAGCATAAAACCTATATGTAGGTATACCTATAAGACAAACCCAATTTTCTCATATCCATTGCTAATGAATAAACTAGGGTTAAGAGTTTTAAATTAGATGAATTAATCAATTTATTACAAACATTTTAACACATTAAAAAAATTTTCTTATATACATATTAAATCTCAAGTGGGAGCCTTTGTATTCACTGCTTTTTGTACACCCATAAATATCGCACCGCTTTGCTCAAAATCTGTCTACTGCACTCTCAACTCTGACAAACTCCACCACCTGTGCCCTTTTTTTACTTAATCTTTGCACGCTCTCGACATCACTCTCCACGCGCTCGGACTGATGCCTCGTCAAACCAGGAGCTCGCCTCTATCTCTGTACTCATGACTTATTTTACTGTATGTACTGTTAAAGAACCACACCAACTGGCAAGTTAAAGACAGGCTTTTTTTTTTTAACTAATTGCAGTAAATGCTCAAAAATGAATAGTATTTGTTAACCCAGGCTTTAAGAAGAGCTGAACAGTCATACTTTTGCCAATATGAAATAATGAACTTTATCCTCTGTTTGCTGCAAATGTAAAACTCTTACAGGCAATATTGTGTGCATTGTTGCATTATATACACTACAGCAAAAAATATAATAAAATAAAATACAGAGAACACTTAACTAACACATCCTAGATCTGACCTAATTGCATATTCTCATTGAATACTTTGCTTTATACAAAGTTGAAAAATAAATCACAGAAATAAAAAATGGAAATTTTATGTATTAACTAATGGAGGCCTGGATTTGGAGTCACAAACAACAAAGTATTAAAGAGGAAAAAAAACACGACCTACAGGCTGATCTAACATTTATGTAATGTCCTTCAAACAGGTCAAAATGAGGCTCAGTGTTTTATGACCTCCCTACACGCTCCTGAGGAGCTGGTCTCCTGAGAGATCTCCTCTCAGACCTGGACTAAAGCATTGGCCATTTCCTGGACAGTCTGTGGTGCAAAATGAAGTTGATAGATGGATCATCATGTTCAATAAATGGGTTTAGTTGCTATTTATAGCTAATTACAGAGGAGACTCCTAGATGACATGCAGAGACACATAACTTTCTCTTCTAAATGATATTTCTGAAAAAAGCATTGAATATTTCTTTTAATCATTTTACAGTTTTGTTTATTTTTACTGTAATTATGTAATTAGCTACTGTATTTTCGGTGTCAGTTCATTGTTAATATACCAATAATTGAAATGCAAAAATAGTTGGAACATTCCATTAGTATCTTTGCTGCCACCCTCTGTTTGAGAGGGGAACTGCTGAATTGCATCCACATAGAATCACCTGGTAGAGGCAGCCAGGGGTAGCCAATGATTGGCCAGCCCATTCCTCACATTGTTCCCAGTGGCTTTGATGATATGGACAGTATTAATATGACAGTAAGTCTTGTGTTTCACTTATCCTTTAGTTTAACTATAGAGTGAGCTGATATAAAAATATTTAGAGGAGCTGAGTGTGGTGGTTTTAAATATGTTTATTTACCAAACCCCCAACAGGCCATTTACATATTGCAAACAATATCCAAATCCAGCAGGGGTGTAAACACTTTATTTTGCCATTGATGGTTATAAAGGGTAA
This sequence comes from Cyprinodon variegatus, assembly GCF_000732505.1. NCBI lineage: Eukaryota > Metazoa > Chordata > Actinopteri > Cyprinodontiformes > Cyprinodontidae > Cyprinodon > Cyprinodon variegatus. The sequence goes on along the minus strand of NW_015151479.1, from coordinate 266,339 downwards.
TGGCTGCAATTTAATATCACACACTTTCATGCAAATCTAACACACTCAGTAGTTGTGGCTGACAGATTTGAGACAAAAATGCAAAGAATTGTTTCTTGTTTTCTCTGGTTTAAAGAAAAATGTATTTTGAAAACAGGGAGAGGGTGCTATGGTGGTAAAAGGTTTTAAATTGAGGAATAATTTTTTTTTTCCTGCTCTTTGTACTTTTTGAAATAAATACAGTTGTTATAGCGCCCAGCCTCTTGGGGGTGGCTTCCTAGGAGAGTTTTCTTTTCTTTTTTTCCTCTGTCCCCTTCAAACAGCAAGAACGTCTCTAATTGTTCCATTAAAAATAGGTGGAATAATAAAATAATAAAATTTAGCAGAGCTTTTGATATTTTACATGCTTTCAGAGCCTTTTTCTGTATTTTTAATTCTACACAATATGAAAATAAAGTTGTTTTTTGTTCCCAAATTCAGTGCTAATGCAGAGGCATAGATTTAGTGTTATGCCACAATTGCAAAAATAAAAATGGGTTTAAAGCATATAAATCACACAATTGTTACTGAGGCTGTTATTTGAGTTTATTTGGTAAAATAAAATGTTCCACACTTCAATCAGTGATCTCCCTAGCTGTTTCTTGCAGGTTGATAAACACAAAGTAACATAATAAAACAGATACAACTTCTAAGGCATTAGTTAAAATTTTACCAAGACTTTTTTCTATTTCATAATAAAAATTTTGGGGAAAAAGATTAAAAAGTATCTCATTCTACAATCGAGGATACAGTATCCTATATTGTAAGAAATATATGTATTTCTATTTCTTATTGTATGCAAATCAGCTGCACTGTCATTAACAAGACACCAGAGGGCGCCCTACTCTGCAGAATATCAGAACACTTAAGGGACACACACTCTCATGTTGTGTGCAGAGATAGTCATACAGAAATAGGGAATTAAATTATTCAGTAATAACTGTGCTTAACGAAAGCAACTCCTCTCAATTATTCAACATGTGACTGAGAATTATGTAGAAGCATCTCTGAATTAAGACTCACATCAGTCCAGTAAACAAGCTTACAAGAAATTCTGTCATGAATAACCAATATTTAACCTTTAAATGGTCACATTAAGGAGAATTTAGCTTAATCTGCCAGAGTTTAAGCTTAAAAGAGCTTCTCTGATGAAAGAACCAGCAAAAGCTTATATGTTTGCTGTGTTATTCAGTCATATGGCCTAATGATATAATGCACAATCTAACACTTCAAAGGCCATTTTGAAGCACCTGGAGTCTCTTTTTAAGAAAACACAGAACATTTTTGATTTAAAAAAGATTATATCAGATTGTATGCATTCTTGCTTTGTTTGTAATGTTTTAAATGAATTTGCTCCTCTTCCTTTATTATCTTTTACGAGCCAAAAATAAGTAATTACGGTAATCAGAAGGGTATTGACCAGAGCAAATTGTCATGCAGGACTAAATTTGGCCGAATGAACACCAGTCCATCAGAGGCATGCGGTTGTGCAACAGACTGCCAGCTTATATCAGGATCTGTGGCACCTGTTTTGGCAACTTTTTGAAACATTGGCTAAAAACCAACCAGAGGTACACCTGCACTTCTTGTAACCACACAAATTTTTTTGTGTTTTGTTTTATATAGGTGATGTTTGTAATATTCTCTGCTCTTTGTTTTGTGGGATGCTTTCTGTGTTTACCTGCCTTAGGATAATGGATGGAAATTGGCTATTGTGCTAACATCGGCATAGTTACATCTATGCTTACCGTGGACATGTTGATTATGTTGATCTATAAGCATTGATCAATGGCAATTTAACACATGTTTGATCCAAATGATGCCTTAGGTTTTGAACATTAAAATATTTTCCTAAAGTGTTTTCTATCTAGAAAATGTTGGGTGAAAGCTTCTTCAATGCTAATTAAGCCGAAAAACGTAGTGCTGCGATGAATTGAACTTGCAATTAGCATGCTTTCTAATAATGATATGTACTATGTACTGGTTTGGTTATTAAGAAACATATTATGTATAGATTGTCCATATCATTCAATTATTAAAAATGGGCACATTTGTAGGTAAGGATTTCCAAGGCCAACATATATTCAACAAAACCGTAAAAGAAATTTTCTGTAACTTAAAGCACAAAGAACAAGAATCCTCCAGTCCAGACGACAACCTATTTCAAAAGAAATTGACTCAAGTAGTAAAAAGTCTCAGCTCTGTCCCTCTGCAGCATTTTGATAAAACGGGTGTGAGAAACGACGTTAGACGTTCTGCCCAGATGATGCCTCAAGAGAAAGCTGTAAGAATGTAGAAAACATGACTGCAAAAAGCTACTTTGTTTTCGTAGATGTGGAACAGATTATGTTTAATTAAATACATGTAATGTACTGTGGTTTTTTAGTACATATTTGATTCTCAGATGCAATGGTAGCTTTTCCTCAAACCATTAAACTATATCCTTTACTATGACTTTCAAATGATGACAGTTCAAACTGCAAGTGACATTGGATGATACTAACATTCTAGCTTGTCCTCAGGGCGCCCGCCTTCCAGCAGTGAGAGGTAAAACACAATATCCTTCAGTTGCACCGTATCCTGAGGCCCAGGCAGGGCAGGGGTCTTCAGAGGAGTGGAGTTGCTTTTGATGAGCTTAAGGCCTGCGGGGGGCAACAAACAAAAGGTCAAAACAACCTCATCCTAACCAGCAGGTATTTGTTGGCCCAAATACTGCAGGCCAGGATGGCAAGCTTTACTCATGGGCTATTATTTGCAAACAGAAAAAGGATACTTGTATTCCTCTTTGTTTGTTTAATTGCAATAACGGAAGAAAATCAGAAAAAAAATATAGAATTTAGCTTTTAGTTTCGCATAATTAAATGGTTGACTTGCTTAAACTTTCATATAACTCGCCAGCTATCTTTTAAGATCTATCTATCTATCTAGTTACTTTTTCTGAATCTTCCAAAGTATTTTTCTGAAACCTACCAACACTTTCCTGGAATTTACCTGGTAAGTACCTGTTATAAAAGTTTTTGTAATGTGTTATGATACCTTCTTTGCTTCAGAAAAGCATGTAAAAAGCTACTCAGAAAAAATCTCAGATAAAGAAATATATTAGACTTTCTGGAAAGTGGCAGGAATGTATCATAATATCATATCTGAAGGAATTCCCTGGCAAGTTGCATAAATATTCCATTGAAGTTCTGGTATTCCCTCCTAAGTTACATCTGGGTTCAATGGCAGTTCTGGGTTGTACCCACTGAATTTTTGGAAATTTCTTCTGAGTTTTGTCCAAACTCTTAGATGATAAAGAACAGGCTTAGATAAGTAGTATTTAAAAAATATTATCAATTACAAAAAAAACACAAAAATAAAGAAAAGAAAAATCCTAGGCACCAGAGCAATCAGAGTCTTTCAGAGTTGTTTGATGATGATTCATGATTGACAGGAGTGGATAGAGAGGAGGGGTTAGGGGTCCAAAGTAGGATAGCTTGGATGGGTATGGGGAGGGAAAACAATTATACAGCTCTCAGTAAAACTGTTGGTTGTTTAAACCCTGCTGTCTCTAACTATGGTGATGTTCCTCCTCAATTTTTCTAGGAGGTCTTTCCCAGTCTGCTATTATAAACAGTAGTCTGTCTTTGGACATAGTTCCAACAATTTTAAAATATGCTGTGGTTCAAAACCAACTCTTGATCCAACAATTCTTTCAAATGATAGGCCTATTTCTAAGCTTACCTTTATTTTTTTAATTCTTGGTTGATGATCAGCTGATGGCCTTTTGGAAGAGCATGATATTTTAGGGGTTTTTCTAATATGCTTTTAAAACTTCACACAGCACTTGATTGTCCCTTAAAATGTTTGATCAAAGCAGTGGGCTGCCATTGTGCAGCACCAGGGGAGCAGTGTGGGGTTAAGGGTCTTGCCCAGGGACCCAAATTGGCAGTCTGTTTGAGTGGGGCTCGAACTCAGAACCTCTGGATTCCAAGCAGAATGCCATAACCACGAGGCCTGCTGCCTGTGTTCAGCAGGAAGCTCCTTTGGTTGACCTAAGTTACCTAACCCTGTACAGGAAGTCAGTTATTAAAAATCTTGCTGGCAAAGTGGATGCTGTTCTTAAATTTTTGCAGCTAGATTATAGCAATTGTAAAGACAAGTTTTTTTTGTTTGTTTTTTTAAGGCAGTTGACCAATTGCCCATCCTCTCCAGAGAAGAGTAGAGTAGAGACCGTGATCCATGCCTTCATCACTACCTGGCTGGATTACTGTAATGCACTTTATATGTGGGCTTAGTGCCTCCAACATTGCTCAATCCAGAAAGTGCAAAATTCTGTGGTAGCCTATGTCTTTTAGCACCCACATTTAGCACCCACCCATATTTGTGCCTCATTATGCCTTTAGATTTTAGGATTCATTTTAAAGTTATTTGATTTGTTTTACCTCTCTTCCTGATTTTTAACTCATTTCTTTGCGCTTGCTTTTAACTCCACTTGATATGTTGATCTTAGCCTGTCATTTTTAGCTATTTTTCATTGCAGACATTTGTAGCTTTTATTTAAATTTTTGTCATTTATTATATTTTATTTTTTTATTTCATGTTAGTTCTCTGAATGTGTATTGGGTTGCTGTTGTTCACTCTACACCGTATTGTCCTTGGGGAATTTTAAAGTGCTCTAAATTTAGTTGGAATGGATTGGATTGAGTTATACGGATACAAAATGTAAACAATTAAAATGTAAGGAAAAAGGCTTCAGACCAGATTTTGGGCTGTACTGTGTATTACAAAAACAAAGCAACCCTTTAACTGGCATTATTACATTTTGGTATGTTGAAACTACAAGTACTATGTGCAAAACCAACACACAGTAGTTTCTTTTTTTAAAATATATTTCTTATGTGTACACATTTTTTTTTTATATAAAAATCTGAGAACTACTGTATGCATTTTGTTTTTAGCCAATATAATCTTTGATAAACTGAATCATACAGAACAAAGAACAGATCAGACAGGTTAGGAATGCAGATTTGAAGTTTTCTTACAAGGCTTTATCGAATAATGTATCAGGCTTTAAATATCGTAAAGAGCAATGTTCAATGGTACAAGTTCGAAAAAATTGGTGACACACACCAACATTTTTTAAATTTATAATATAAAATGTCCTAAAATGTATGACTTAAGTTCTGCTTAGAAGTTTTGACAACAGTTAGTTGATTTGTCTCACTATTTTTTACAAGAAAACAATTTTTTATTGTAATGCTGAAAAAATGTAATGATTATTATATGAGTGTTTTCTCACTTAAAAACACAGAGGGGTGTTGTTAAAGAGGAGGATGGCATACAGTGAGATGGAGATGATCCAATGTGGAAACCTCTGAAGGTAGAAGGTGAAGGCAAGAGCAGAATTTTAGATTCAGAGAGTACATTGACGTTATACCTGTTTTATTTTATAATGCCCTGTGGTAGCAATTTAAAATGATTATGATGTGTTACAAATGATACACTGAACTTTGGCCTCCTGCTTTTCAACAACACACAGTGTAACAAAAAGAAAATACAGTTTTTGAAGACATTAAATCAGCATTCTTGCAGTAACCATTGTCAGCCTCCTCTGTCTGTATAGAAAGCAGGATCATCATGCAGATTTTACAATGTTGCAAAATATCCCAGGGCCCCATTGCTCTGTAAAAGTTCAGCTCCAAAAATGTCCTCCAAAGTCAAAATGCAACAGTTAAAATGTTACATCCAGGGTTATTATAGGTAGTTAAAACCAAACAAAAATGAAGATCTAAATGGAGATGATTGTTGTTAACTCAAATAAAGAAAAACCTAAATCAGAAAAGAAACTATCTGAAACTGTCTGTACATTTTTTTAAACTAAAACATAATAAAATTACCTATATGTAGTCTACTTTTCATATTTTTATATATTTTCTTTTAATAACTCATCTAAGCTCATGTGAAATTGTGTTTTTTCTACAAGATTCAGTTATAGACAGCTGTAAATGAACCAGTTTTGGAAAATGGCATCATATGTTCACTTTTATTTCTCACATATGATTTTATCAATATAATACTTTGACATCTAAGAATTAACTGTGGCATGAAGAAACTAAAACTTGTACTCCAACTAATAAAAACTAAATAAAATGCGTCTACATAATAAAAACTAGCAAAGACTTTCTAAAAGTGAACAAAAACTACCTGAATTAGAGAATAGGGAAAAATCTCATTATAAGGTTGGTTAAAATCAAATTGGTAAACAGATTAATTCTGTCTTTAGAATGCTGAATGGAACTCAATACAAAGCAAAAGCTAAACCGAGAATTTAAATACAGATTAAAAAGGAATCTGTCTCTGAAATATTAATAAAACAAAAGAATATGTGAATATTTAAACACCTGATGAAAGACCAGGAAAAATCAGCAATAGGTTAAGAAAACATATTCCAAGATTTCTTGTTTTTGTTTTTTCTTTTTAACATCTAAATCTTTTTAAATTAATTTAGACATCATCCTGTCATTATGAGATGACAGGATGACAAATCAGTTGAATCACAGAAATCACAAATCTTGCATCCATTCATCTTGTCTGCAAGGTACCCTTTTTTATGCAAGACTTTTATTTTACACCTTCCAAAATGCTCAAGTATTGTCTGCTTAGTTTGTAGAATGTTTTCACAAAAACTCTTTCTGATCATAAATGTATTCAATTAAAATGTTGGGCAGAAATGTTTGTTTTGTCTGGTCAGTAGATGTTTGCAACTCTCCTCTGGATGTTGACTGAACTACGGTAAGTCCATCCATTTTAGTATCCTTTACGATGACTCCTGGATGCACATAGATGAGTTTCGATAAGCCAGAGACTCATCAGGATGCATTGCAGCTCAATACTGTCAAAATGTCACGTGGTTCCAAAGAGACCCTATCCATAAATTTCTAAATATTAAGGCATTACTGTATATATTGCTTTCTGAGATCTTTCTATGTAGTTCATGATGTCAGAACAGCCTTTTTAAAGTAATTTCTTGAATGTTGACTGAGTAATCACTAGTTTTGCAAATATTATAAAACTTTTCTCTTTAGTGGTCAATTTAATATGATGGACAATAATGGCAGGTGGGTTTGAATAACTTTTTTTATTCCTATATATTCACTGAACATTTTTTTTTTTACATTGGATTTCTGTATATTTTTAAATGTTAATTACACCATCAATATTTCACTACTATGAACATATGCATCTAATAAAGCCTCTACAGCAAGCCTGACCTGATTGTTCTGGCATTGCGAAACAACCAGCACCTGGTTTAATGTGTTATTGTTCCATTTTGGCATCATCTTGGCTATAATACAGCAGAATGATTTAGCATAAACGCTAAAAACAAACAGAGCCCCTGCCAAGAGAATTGGCTCACTGTACGATTTACATGTCATGCCGCCTCACCAGTTACTGCAGCTGAATTAGTACGCCTGATGACAAATATACGAGTTACTACATAACACCAACATCTGCTGTGTTTACGACTGCGTGTTTGCCTTGGGAGTGAGAGAGTTTTGTTTTTATACTTACCAGAGACTTTAGGCTTGTCGGTAGATGAGGGACTTGGTTTAGGTCCTTTGTTGCTAAACGACATGAAGAGGTGTTGACAGAACTCTTCAGGGAGTTCACTCTCCAGGAACGTCTGCATGAAAACCTTGAAACCTTCGAAGTCGATCTCCTAAAACCGAGATGGAAAAAGATGATCGCTGTGCTGGTTCTCAAGTTTTGACTAATGTTATTTTCTATTGACTCAACTTTGTGTCACCACCACTGAATTTCCAAACGATCAAGATCAGGAGTCCCTGATGAAACTCTACTTCTAATATCTGCCCTACCAGCTTTTCTGTACATGGACAGCTGTTGTCTTACAAGAAAGTAGCCCAGATTAAATCTTTTATCCTTTGTGTTTCATTTCTTAACTTTAAAAACCAAAACTCATGAATAAGAAGTAAAAAAAAAAAACATTTCTAGAAAAGTTTTACTGCACCATTAAATCGAGTCACATTGAAGAGTTACCAATGGATCAAACTGCAATGGGAAGGAAACCTTCTAAAGTTGGTCCTTAAGCAGCAGCATCTTGTAAATGGTAAATGGCCTGTACTTATATAGCGCTTTTTCAAGTCAGGTGAGTTGACCAAAGTG
>NW_015151479.1:244019-257925 GCF_000732505.1 Cyprinodon variegatus | reverse complement strand
ATATCAAAACACTAATTTGTACAAATTATACAATCACCTGATGGAGGATTTCCTGCCTCTGGATCCGGAAGCATGGAGGAAAGAAAAGTCAGCATGTGTGCTTCTGAACCTTGAGTAAAGCTTAAGAATCATTTCTAGATTCTATTTATTTAAAACAAGCATTCACCAAACATGCAGGAGTAAATGTTCATTGTTTTTTCCTGCAGACCATGAAGTTAACCTTGAATTTCTAAAGTTGAAACACTGATAGTCTCAACATTATACCATCTTAGGGTTAATTGGTGTCACCACTGTGTTTAAAAACACTCACTAAATAACTTATCCATGTTAGGATTTTTTTTTAGCCCACAGACAAGAGACCAAACCATAAACTGTCAGTTATGTAATGTAGTGTAAACTCGACACACACCTCCTCTGGGTTGTATTTAGCCAACACACCGTCTCCATGGAACTCCTGCAACACATCCTTTAGCTTCTTGGTGGAGTCTGAGGGAGAAATGTTTACAGCGTGTCACCATTTTCTGGTTCATTTATATCTGGGCTTACAGTACATCTGTGTCTGCACCCTGCTTTAAGCTCTATTCACAGCTTTGTATGGAGAAGATTAAGTAGGTGAATTTTACATTTTACCCTGCAGTTTACTTCTTTTTGGCTTCATATGGAAATTTTACACCATTTATTCCAACCATTGTTGCAGATGTTTTGGGCTCTATAGACTATGGCTATTTGCCTATGGCATTTAGAGGCTAAAGCCTGCAAAAAAACAACCTGAAAATGCAACCTGTGGTTGGTTGATCATATGAAATTATTTATCTATTAACTGTTTATTTAATAGAGACAGAAAAAGAAATATTGTTACGATAATGAATGCCGTGCTCATAGACCATGTAGCCAAAAGCTAATTTGCAAACAATGTTCCTGAAAGACTAAACACAATAAAAACCATGCAAATTGAAAACAAGCATAAACAGCCTTAATTTGATTTGAACCATTTTTTCACTTTATCATTAAAATTGCTCAGTTCTGTTAGAGACTTCAGTTCAGCAGGTAAGGTACTGTATTCCAGATCTGTGGCCGTTTTACATTAAACACAATATGTCCTAAACATGTTCTGCAATGATCCGGTCTGCAGTAACGACAAATGCAGTTGGAAAAACCTACAATTCGATTTAATGAATAAGAAAATAATTCTAGTCTATTCAGATGAAAAGTACCTTTACATTGAAAATTCTGCCTGTAAGGTTTTTTGTATACGTCTAATGTAATATTCTGACCTCAAAGGTCATGTTTTCATTAGCTTGAAGAGGAAAATTATCGCAGTAAACAGAAAGGCTTTTTTTGTTTTAGTCCTGTTTAGCAAATATAGATAGGATTTGATGTCCCTGAACTAGTTAATAGCCTTACAGCTTTGCTTCCACAAGCAGATCAGTGTGACTGTTGCCATAAGGTTTAACTTTATCCATTTATGTTAAACTTGAACCTTATTTGGGAAGTGAAACAGTATACAATGCACATGGAAAGGGAGGTGGAACCAAGGGGAGAAAGAAAGAGGGAGACAGGAAAGGGTGCATGAAAAGAGAGAAAATAAAGTATCACAGAAAAAAAAGAAGACAAAGACGACATACAGTAAGTCCTAGAAGTCTTCTTTCACAGCTATATGAGACACGAGGGACAAAAAAGTGAGAGCATAACAGCAAAAAGAAGATAACAGACAACCAAAGTAAACTTTAAATTAAAAAAAGCATCAGAAGCAGAGGGTATCCTTTAGATGTCCCTGTGTGTCGGAGTCAGAACCCATGGTGATTGCACAATGTTAATCAGGGTGGTATATATATATATATATATATATATATATATGTGGTTGCAGCTTAGTATTTCATATTACTGTAGTTTTTATCTGTGAACATCTGAAACTAAATGCATAAGCATGCTTGTATATAAAGGATTCACAAAGCTTCTTCAGAAGGAAAGTATGTTTAATAGCGGGTGTGGGCAGTCCCAGATTCCCCCTACAGGGCCCGGGACAGAAAAAGAGGCGATTCAAGCCCGAGATTTCCAATGGCAACCCAGATCACTGGGAGACAAAGAGGGCAGATGTAGGGATTGCTGAGTGAGGGATGAAACGGATCAATGAGATTTTTTTTTATGAATCTCTTGCGTGCATGTAGAAGAAATGCAGCTTAAAGATTTTTTTTCCATTATAATCAAAAGTAGCCGATATGTTCTATTTAGTGAGAAACTGCATTTCAGCTCTGTTGACCCTTTTTGTTACCTTCTACACTAATTGCTTTGCATCTTTTATTTTCTCTAAATCTTTCTTATAAATAGGGCATTGAAATAAAAGCCCTAAACTCAAGTGAGAGAGTCACATCATTACTGACCATCTTTATAAATGCGCCATCAGTGCAAAGCCATTAGGAACAGAGTGATAATAGCTCCACTGATTAGCTGTCTGGCACATTGTCCAGGCACAGCTACGTAATAATCTACAATTAAGACAAGGTAATGATTTAAACTCGGAAACAGACTTTTTTTTTTCTGCTATAACAGCAACAGAAATATGTCTCTATTGAGTAGCAGCATATTGCGAATGTTCAGAAAAGCAATTATGTTGCTGAAAGAGTAACTCTAATTGTTGTCAGACCTTGCGAGGCAGCCAGCTATTAAAATGTTATGAAAGTGTGTACAGCTCACTTTAATGATGGGCGAGGGGGAGATACAGAGGAGAGGAGATGAAGGATGAAATGCCTATTGTTACCAAACAGGGGATTTTATAACCACGGGATGCAGAGTGTAGCGAAAGCAGCAAGGGGCTTTTGGAAACATGATTATCTCAAATCTGTCAGCTGTGCATCTTTGGCTCACATACACCGTTTTTACAAACAATAGCAGAGGTTAGTGCCCCTTTGCTATTGCTGTTTTAGCTTGTTTTCCTTCCACTATAAAGTCTAAATATTATGTAATGAAAAAAATCTATTTTTAATACATACATACTCCTACAGTAGATATGACTTTCAAAATGAAACTGAATGCCTGAAAACTTGCCTAAAATAACAAAAAAATTAAAAGGCTGGTTTTGAATTGGTTAGAAGTGTTTTATTTGTTTGCAACAATTCAAAAACAATATCTGACATTTAACAGGAAAAATATTTAAGTAAAAAAGAATGTTCCTTTCTAAGATTGATTGTATGTTTATTTTTAATTTTAAAACAAATAGTAGCACTGAAATATTTTTTCTTGTTTTGGTTCCTAAACCAGTTTAGTTTCAATCTGTATACAGATTGAACTGCATGATAGGTTAAATATTAATGCTGGTATTTAACCTAGACAGAATAGTTCTGAGATAAAAAGTCAATTTCAGCGCAAATTCAGGTGTTGGTACTAAACCCAAAGGTAAGTATATAGCCTTAGTTCATCTAGAATTACATCTAAAGTTATATTTAGAAAATTATTATATTAAATAGATCAATAGAAATGCCAAGCTGGTTTTACAACATCATTTTAAACAGCTTTTCGAAACATTATCACTCTGGTCCTAAAGGATTGCATACCCCAAATTCAGTTTTTGGTTATAAACTGTAAAAAAAAAATAGATGTCTTATACTGTCTATAAATCCAGAACCATTTAAAAAATGTACACTTTTGTATGTTTGGTGCCCTCCTTGGGTTAGAAAGATGTTGCCGCATTTGACTTCTATTGCTCTGCCAGGGATGTGATGCTATATTATTTAGAAGAATTGATGACAGCAGCTCTATCCGTGCCTATGCTTTAAAGTCTAAAACAATGATTTGTCATTCATTTTGAAACTTCCTCTCTTCCTGGCATTTCCTCTATGTCTAATGAAGACCTCCAGGTAGAAAACATCCACCTCATATAACTGCTCCATCACAAAATGATCACTGGGTTGCTCTGCTTGCCATGTTTGGGCCGCTGTCATTGTGCCGTTGTCAGTCACAGCCGAGACAAACCCAAGCCATCAATGCCAAGGACGTTCTGTGGTCCTCTGGGGCATTTTCAAATCTAATATACAGGTAGAAGGGATGTATTTTAAAGAAGGTCCTGGACTGTCCTATGGTGTTGAAGTCTGGAGGACTTTTCAGCATCACATAAGTAAGTTGGCCCAAAAAATATATATACATTTTACTATATACCCACATAAAAACTCAGTGCTTTGACGATTTGTCTAAATCTTTTTAGATTTGACATAAATATCATTCAATTAATAAAATATCTCGATGTCTGAAAGCACGGCTTAAACATTGAGAGTTCAGTCATATTAAAACAAGAAACAAAATTATGTGCCATAAATTCATAATTTTAAGATGTCAAAAGGTATAAAAACTTAAGCCGCTTCCTTTTAGTGCAAACTGCGAGAAAAAAAGTCTTCCTATACATTGTGTTTTGGTGTAACCGTGGTGATAGGACTGGTTTTACAGCTCACAGATATTTCTTGTTGTAGTTACCTCAGTGCTTTGATGTTATCTGAGAAGTTGTGTTTATGTTTGTAGTGCAGTGACCTCTTTAAATGTTTTATTGTATTATCTATGTGCAGGAACACCAAATGCAGTGAAGCAGACTTTCCACTAATTAAAAAAATGTTAGAATAAAAGGAGCCATTAAAAACCTCACTTTTCTAAAAAAAAAAAAACTAAAAGCAGTCTTTTTTTCCTAATTTTTATTATGTTAAATTTTAGTGAGAGGTTTACTGTGATTACATAAATGTTTTGTTTATTGTGCTGTTTTTTTGCAATATAACAAACACAATACTGTGTGAAAAGTGAACATTTCTACTAATATCCAGCAGGTTCTTGAAAAACTCATCCATGCTTTTAGTTTTAGCCAAACTGATTGCATTAAAAGTCTGTTCATAAGTCTGCCTTAAAAGTTAATCAGATCCAGAAAGCTGTTGTCAGAATCCTCACTAAAATTTAAAAAAAAAGAGCACATCATCCCCATCATCCCTATTCCTGCATCGTAGACAACAGCCTTTAAAATATTACTGCTAGTTTCTGTTAGTTTCTAAATGACTATGGGCTGAGCAGCGTTGTCCACAGGGAATTCAAGATCTGTTGTGGTTTAACTAACATTTCAGACACATCAGGCCTGCTGCTTTAACCTCACTCTGCATCCTCAGAATCTAAATAAAACATGGAGAAGCACGATTTAGTTTAGATGCTTCATATGAGACTCTGAGGAAACCTTTTATCTAAATTTTCTTACCTTTTCTTTATTATCCCACTGCAATATACCTTTAATGTTTTTTTTCCTACATCATCAAAAGCACTTTAAAGTGTTCCTTATCTGAAATGTGCAATGCAAACAATGTGCCCTCCTTTACAGTCGTCTTTGCTATTCCTTAATCTCAACTTATCTAACTAATTAAAAAAATAAAATAAAACACAAAGTGCAACCCTGCTGCTCCAGGGGATATTAAGGCAAATCAGCAGTTTGGATGCACCGGCAAATGTACCTCCAGCGGAGATCATGCATAAAACTCAGAATTCAGAGTACTAACCCATTTACAGGATAGTTCCCAGGATGGAAGGGTCACGACTGTAATCCCTGTTATGTCATACAGGTATAAAAGCAAGAGCCCCCAGTTCTCCACATTTGGCACTGGAAAGGACAAGTGCATTATTTATGTATTTTTTTGGCTGGCTAAGCAAAAGGCTGCATCTAGCTGAACAAAAATGGCTTATAAATTTGGTTGAAAAGATTCTTAAATATAAATTGTCCGTAATTATGACACTGTTTTTGTTCTGCTCCAATATTGAGGAGTGGAACACCAGTACCAGCAGCTACTACATCTTATCTGTTCAAAAAACCTCCTGAACTAGAGACTGACACGGGAGTGGATTTTCACTCCTGTCCCGTCCCATTCCCACAGAAAAAAATGGTGTCCCGTCCCGATCCCGGGCCAGAGTAGAAATCTAAATCCTGTCCCGTCCCACTCCTGGTGAAATTACTCCCACTCCCATCCCGCTCCCATTCAGAATGACTCCCGCTCCTGCACCACTCCCATTCTTGTTGTTTTTGAGCGCGGGTGAAAAACTCAGAGCGGAAGTTACTATTGGTTTGCTCCCGCTGCCGTCTGCTCCCGTTAATGTTTAATCCTGTACCGTCCCAATCCCGTGATCATTACTAATATTGACTCCCATCCCACGGGAATACTACGGGAATCCCGTGACCCGTGGGATTCCCGAAAAAATGTCAGTCTCTATCCTGAACTCAACAAGCTCGGCTTTTCATCAGAACAATTCACAGTCAAAGGTTTTGTCTGGCAAGAGATGATTAAGTATTTCAACATAAAACGATCTTTATCTCAGTACGTGGTTTTAACAATGCTGAGATTTATTCCGTGTTACAGTAAGTGTCCCAAAAACAAACAAACACAGACTGGAGCAAATAGTCAGAATCCAGACAACAACATTCAACATGTCCTCAAAAGTGTGGATTTATAATTAGACTCGATGGTCATCTACCTAATCGTTCTGGCCAAATGTTTTTTATACAAATGCTAATTTTAAAATAACACCCCAAAGTTTATAAAGAACATCATCTTTTTTCATCTCTTTATGATTCATCTGAACAAAGAGTATGGAAGAAACATCATGTTAAATCACAATAAAGTATAAAGAAACCTCCATTCTCCTCATAGAGCTATCAATCATGCTGGCATTAGTTGCTAGGCGACAGACATTATGTTGATGTAAGGGAGAGGAGAGCTAGTAAAGGCTAGACAGTCTAAACTCACAGTTCGTCACTCTCAGTCTTTGTCATTTTTGCTCTTTTTAAAGGACCCACATGAAGTCCAATGAAGGTGCATATGTAGCAGCACACCACCATCTTGGTAGTCCATCACTACATTCAATCAGTCAGTATGATGAAAGAAATGAATTGTCCAAAATGTATCATTTTTCTTATTCAGCATAGTTCAATTTTAAGTTGTTGTTTTTTTATTTACATATATAGACTGTATGTTTGAAAACCCACTAACTGTTGTCCTCCTTTACCTTTCAGAGTAAATTTGGCCAAATTTCTAATTCCTCAAAACAAACTAATTATCCTGTGATATAATTGCATCATTAAATTGATTATTGTATTTAGTTGTATACTTATTCTCCTTTCCTTTTTTCTTTTTTCTGTACTTGCTTCATTCTTTCCATTTTACCTTGTAGTTTAGTTGAATGGTAAAAGCCTTGCTAAAAGTTTTCTTAGCTAGCATTTCTTAGCTTAAAGGTTAATTATTTTTAATCGAATTTTAGTATTTTAAAGATTGTTTGTATTTATTCTATATATCTGTGAAGTTATTACTGTTGTTGTTTTAAATGCCACAGCTCACCAAGGAGGTCACCTCTGCTGAGTTGGATTTATTAAACAATAACTCAGGAACTGAAAACTTTTTGAATATCAATTCCCGTTAAACAGGTGGTATCCTGACTCGGTTAATTTGGAGAACAGTTATGACTTTCTTAATATTTGCCTTTGGCAGCCATTATTAGTTATAGCACAAAATTTTACATGTTTTTGTTTTACCTATTTTGCTTTTTACTACTTTTGCATAATTCAAAGGATTACTATACTTACTTTTATGGCTGAGGAACTAAATTAGATATTTACCTCTAAGAAGGTAGAATTTATGTTTCACAGAGAACATTTTAGATTTTTAAAGAGTTCTCCAGCCTTAATCCTGATGGGTGCAGATGATCTCTGCAGCACCTGAGATTTAGCAGTTGGTTCTTTAGTCACCTCCTGGATTTGTTCAGGATCTACTCTTGTAGTTATTTTGGGATTCTATTCTTAACACTATTTAATGTTGTCACCGCTTGTAGACTATGGTTATGGTTTCTGTTTTCACAAATAATGCCTCATGTCTATGTGTTGTTTAATTGGCCAATCCTGCAAACACCAGCCTTTTTTTTATAACAGTCTATGGGCTGCATGTGTTTTGCTAACTATACAGAAAGACCAGCAAGGCAGGGTATAAGACCAGGATAAATTTTTACAAATTTTTGTACATTTATATACATAAAGTAATTGCTACCAAATGTTTTATTGGGTTTAAAAGAGCATTATTTATTTATTTTTTTTTTTTTTTCATACCATTGCTGATTTGAATGATAATTTTATCTGCAGCCCCATACGAACTGCAGTCAATGCTGTGAATCACAAGTAAGGTTATGAAAGCCAAATGGATGCTTTATGTTTATATTTTCTTTAGAGAGGTGGCATGCCATTGTCCACCTATGTATGGCTTCACTGATCCTTCAGATGGACGTCAGTGTTTTTTGTTTAATATTTTTGTTAAATTCCCTCGATGGGTTCAGATGTGATTGTTAAGATTTCCCAACAACTTCCTGTTGTCAGACAGACCCTATTTCAGGGATTTCTCTCTTCTACAGTCAGTGATCAGATCAGTGTGCTTGTATAAATAGACAAAACATTCTTGTTTGCAGTTATTTCACAATTTACCAACAGCCTTGATTGCTTATTTATATCAATCCGGGTTTGTTTAACTAGATTTTAACCTTAATAAATGAAATAAGTTAAACAAAAGCTTTTTGTATCTACTTCAACATTTACAACGACTGTTTCTGCAATGGCCTAAATAATTTTCACAGCACTTTAAAGAGCAGACCAAGTATTTATCCACATGAAGTTGTTTAAGTGATATAATCTGATATAATTCCTGTCTAAGCATTTGCTGATGTGCAGAAATTGCCAAACTTTGATTGGTTTTGAATTCATAACATCAAATGTTATCTTTTAATTCAACTTAGGTCTACATTTACATATTCATATTAGCCAATTTTAGCTGTGCATTTTGGTTATCACAATCAGCTGGGCTTGCATCAATGTCAGTAGCATTTCCTAACTACAAAGAGAGAAAAAAAAATATTTACTCACACTGAGTATATTCCTGTAGCAAGGCAAATTCTGCTGGGGTCAGTGTGACCCATTTGTCCTGGATGCTCATTGTGCTCAGTCCTTATGTCCGTGTTCTCCAAGCATTCCCTGAACGTCACACGCTGGAAAACATCAGACAACCAGCTCCATTACCAGCAGCAGTCACCTTCTTATCCTTCTGCTTTGCCTCCTTTGAAGAAAAGGTCAGAGAAAATGGCAGAGCGGGTCAGATGCACTCTCAGCTTTATTCAGCACACAGAAAATATCATTGTCTTTGTTGGAGGTAGCAACAGAAGAAGGCTGTTAGTTCAGAAGCTGATACTTTCTGCATTTTCATGCAATGCTTTTCTTTCTACTTCATTAATTTCTGCCATAATTTCTATCCCCCCAAATTAATTCTCTGAACAAATCCAAGAAGAGACACATTTTGAATATGCCTGTTTGGTGATAATTTTAAAAAAAAATCTAATTTTTGTGCACATTCGTTGTTGATTAATTTTAGATGTATTAGACTGAACAATAGAAATAAATGAAGAAAAATGTATTTCCATTTTGCTCGACTTTGCTCTAAGGATGGACAAATATGCGTCCTTTAAACCACAGGCAGTTTAATTAAACCATTTTAACATTCACAGTAATACAGTATTACGGTACTATTAGGTAGGTACAGTAGATTAAATACTATAACAGGTAACATTTTGATGTATCTGATGGGTAAAGGTGAAGCAGCCAGTAACTTCCTTTGAGCCCCTTCCCTACAAGTGGCCTCAGAGTGTGGTGTTTGTAATGCTGCACTTGTGATTTATGACAATACCTTTAATATCCTATCAAAGGGAACATTTTAATTTTATTCTGGACAATTTTTTTCCTATATTTTTTGATTCATTTCAGAAAGAGGGGAATATTTCAGGGCTTTTTTTATTGCAATTTTGATTATTTTTAGCTTAGTGTCTTAGAAACAAACAGATAAGTTAGCCTTTTAAAAGGTATGTTTCTTTGTATGCACTAGGGACCATGCAGAGCCTCTTTAAGTGTGCATGAGTGCAGCATGATAACAATGGTATGGAATATTGTTATCGTATCAGAAATGAAAAAGCTGTATTGGGACACTCCTGTTAAATGTAAACCTTACTTTCATTTCATTTCCAAGAAGGATTTTTGTCTACAGAGCAACAACAATGCCGGTTAAGACAATTCTGAGGTTGCCTCTTTTTATAACAGATAGTAGTAGTAGCCCATGTGTAGGATTAATCTGTGTGTCTCAGCTCATGATGTTCTGACTGCAGCGTTATTTCATTTCACCAACACTTAGATAAAAACTTATATTGATTCTGTTTGATCAGTCCTCTCAAAGCTGCTTTTATCCTGTTCCTGGAACATCTTTTCCTATAAACGTTCTTCCTTCCACATAACTTTCTTTAAATATGCTTTGATAAAACACTCTGAAAACAACCAACCTTATGTGGCTCACTCATCTTGGGAAGGGGTTTAAGTCAACAACCTCTCCCATTATTGTTTCTGTTGAATAAAAATTTTATGACACAATATTTGAAGTTTTCTCATCCTCTGTGCGTCACAAGTAAAGGTTCAAATGTTTAAATGTGTAACAATTCACTACTGTACATTAGCTTCACTTTACGAAATGAGGGGCAGAAAGCATTTATATATATATTTTTTTTAATTAAAGATAATTTAAACTTTTAAGCCATCATTACCACCATAGAACAGATTACAATCGATTGGGATCCTTCAGGGATAAGCTATCGTTCTCTATAGCTTGTTTGAAATTCTCAAAGCAGCTAGATGTTTGGATTTAATTTGTGGCATTAAAGTAGGACGGACAAATACAAAAGGACACAGTTTTTGTTTTCCTACACAACATCAATGCATTTATCATTATTCTTTCACTTTACAATTAATTGTGTTTGTTAATCAAATATCAACAAAATAAAATGAACAAAATGAACAAAAATAACAAAATCTAAAAAAAAAAACTTTAAAGGGTTAACTTCTCGCCTGTGAACACCTTGGTGTTGCAGTCACAGAGAAGAATGCCTTGGCTAACTGAAAATGGACTGATGCATTGTTATAGAACTTGACTCTATTTCCCTATCTGATTACAAGCTGTCATTTCTTTACTTCTCTAAAGGGAAAGGATGAATTACAACAATGTTGCTTTTTAACAAATACTTTAGTTTGTTTTGTTTTTAAAGCAGCTACTTTTCGAGTTGGAAAATAAAATCATCATACATCAAACTTGATATTTAAAGGGTGTCCAGAAATGATATTATCTAAATAAAGTGCATAAGGGTTTTATATTTGTGTATTAATATTTCTGAGTGTGTGGGTTGTGTTTCTAAAAAAAAGATTCCAGTTTAAAAAAGGACATATTTAAAAAAAAATATAAGTGCACCTGTTTGGTTTAGCTTAAAGAATCACAAAATCTCAACAATCAGTAAAATTATTTTTGTTTAGAAAAAGAAAATGCTCTCATAGTTGTTTCCATCCTTTAAGGCTCCTCTGGTGTTTCTTTTCACAATGATTCTCAATCAGCCCTACTGGCTGCCATGATGACACCTCGATGAAGCTCTGCCCTAAACACCTTTTTTGACAGTTTTTTTTTTTTTTCCGCTTAACTGATTTTATCTCAGTTATACTTAAGTATATTAACTAAAAAAGAATAATTTTAGGTTATCAGCTATCTATGCAGAAACACTTTTTTTTGTTGTTTCAAAAGTGCTCAGATTATAAATTAATAAATGGATATAAATTTTGTTTAGGTTTTTCTTTTCAGAATTTGAAAAACATCCTAAAATGAACCTCATCAGCACCCATAGGATTATAGCTGCCCTGCTTTAAGGTGAACTGCATCATCAGCCGTCACAGTTCAGCTCTTTTGGCTGATATAACCTTGTTCTCTGTTTGTGTAGCTATTGTGTCCTTATTGTTCCGTTTAGGTCATCCTAACCCGTGCATTTGTGTGATTGTCTGCATCTGGGTCTGCATCAGTATTGCAACAGAAGTATTTGACCCAATTACTATGAACTGAAAGCCTGGATCAACAAGTGGATGTTCAGTCATGTGAAGGCTAATTTCACATGACTGAAATTTGTTTGTGTTGCTGCGAGAATAAACAGAGTACACGGGTTTGTTTTTTATTGGGCCTTTGATTTGTTTTTGGCCCATCTGTGGGTGTGTGTGTTCACTGATGTGTGAGTGTGTAAGTATGCATGTGCATAAATTTCCTTAACAAATAACTGGGAATCATTTTTCTGATGCAGCTCAATCACAGAGATGACAGAGAGTTACAGCAAAAACAGAAAGAAACCAGCAGTAGAAGCCATATCAGAGATGCATATGTGGGATTAAACCTTTTGCGCATAAACTTCCTTCGACAAAACTCTTCCTTCAGGAGATGAGCAACAGAAAAGAAGCTAAGTTAAAAGTCTTATGTAAAACTGGCTCTCTTAATGTATTCCTGCTGTGCACCTCGATCATCTTCTCCCTCTTTCTGCAGTGCATCCTCACAACACACTCTGGCAACAGACTCAACAACAAGAATCTAGCTCTGCAAATGTCACAGCAGTGGTACTGCTCCAGTGGTGCAGCAAAAAAAACAGCATCACTATTCTATGGCAGGGAGGTTTAACTGAAGGCACAGTAGGTGTTGAATGTGAATGAATAGGATGACATATCTAGATGCTGCTCACCTGCTGCAGGGCTGAAGATAACCGCAAGAGCAGCGAGGAAGACAGATGTCTTGAAATGAAGCCCCTCACTCAGATTCCTGCCTTCAGTGCTGACTGGATCTTCTCTGAACTGCGAGATAGGCGTGTGGTTTTAATAATTCTCTGTGTACACGGCAGCAGCAGCAGCAGCCGCCCTCTGTGCTGCATGTCACTATGAGAGCAAATGAATGGTGGAGTGATTGTTTTCTTCCCTCTGATGGTGTCTGGTCAGAACACCATGAAGGATATGAAGTGGTGACACACTGAGAGAGGGAAAGAGAGAGAAAAGGGGAGGATGAGAGAGAGAGAGGAATTATCTAGGGTTAGTCTGCCTACAGTGTTCAGTTTCCATACTCCCGCTCGCTCACGTCATATCCCTCCTTCCCTCCCCTTGCTCACGCTGCTGCTCATCTTTCCCTCCCTTCCTCCTAAAAACCCTCAGGTCCTCTGTTCTACCATCTCTCTTGTTTTTCTCACACCCCTTTTCTCTTTTAAACCCACCTTTATGCTCCTATGCTAACCAGCAAGAAGAAAATAAAACACAATGTTATAACATTTTGTTATGTATTTTTTGTTTGTTTTTAAGGAAAGCTGAATTGCAGTTTCTTTTACGTATTTAAAAAAGTACCATGGATGTGCTAAAACTGGTGTCATGACAACAACATGCATAGAGTAGCTTTTTATTTTCATGATATGATATATTAATACATTTTACCACTGATGAACCTAGAGAAATGTCCACTCCTCTTTAAAAAAAGGACATTTATACTCACCAGTACTGCAGTTTGTGGCATAAATTATTATCTCTGTTTTCAAAGATATAATGTTGCAACTTGCAAGCTGCTTCCATATGATCTGATAAAGTCGAATAAAAGAACGCAGGGAACAAATCAAGTGGATCCAACAACCCCATGGCCCCCCACCTCTTAAAACCACTGTGAGACACCACTAACTGTGACAAAAAATGTCATAGGAGATATGACATGACCTCTATTTGGGACTAGCACCAAGTACACCCTTATTTCATTCACAAGTTCAAATGTAGCATTGTGTGCTAGGCAATATGTGCCTACTATTTTAATATCTCCCCTAATATCGCCTGGGAACTCCTTGGGATTCCCCCGGAGGAGCTGGCAATATGGCGAGGCCTGGGCGTCCCTACTGAAGCTGCTACCACCTTGACCCGACCACGAATAGGTGGAAGAGGATGGATGGATGGATGGATGGATGGATGGATGGATGGATGGATGGATGGATGGATGGATGGATG
>NW_015151479.1:240560-242808 GCF_000732505.1 Cyprinodon variegatus | reverse complement strand
CGTTTGTTTGGCCACAAGCTATGGGTCTCAATTTGGAGCATGGCATGTTTGCAACCTATGTTGGTGTTGCGTAGTTATACTATTTAGGGTATAAACAAGAATCCGACTTTGGCCATACACTTAAAATGGTTCCCATCATCCAAATAAAAGGTAAAATCTTCAGCAATCAGATGGCTGCAGACTATTTTACAACCATCATCTTGTTTAATTCTATTCTGCAACATCTGTTAAACCTTTAATGTCATATTCCTTCGTCGGGGATCATACAAAGATATCACTGTTCTGTCTTCCAAATTTATTGATTGATATTTCAATAAGAAATCATTAAAAACAAATAAAATATAAATATTATGAAATAATCAGCAGATGTTAAAAATAAGTGAAGTTTCATATTAACAAAACATATCAGGACTTATGGTTTATTGAATTGTATGAACTGAATGTAATTGAGCTATAAGTAAACCACTGTGGAAATTTAAAGCCAAACCATGGGTAGGAGTCATACTTCAAATAAGTAAACACCTTTTAAAGGTAAAAGTTGTTTAATAATATATCAAGGAATGGTAAATATACATAGATTTACAATCTACACTGTACAGTGATTAACAATCACTGACCTTGGATCAGCCTTTCTTGCCAAGAGCAAAAATTTATCTTCAAAACTGTAGACTCACAGGTGATGTATTAGATTTGTGGTGAGAAAAATACAAACAGGAGGCTATGTGCTGATTTTTATCTAACCATTTGGACAAAATCTAAACAAGCTGATGCTTTTAAATCATTAATATTATTCTGACATATTGACATAGATACAGACTACAGGCTTTTTATTTTAGAGCGAATTTCTTCTCTTTAATGCTATTTCTCAATCACGATTGATTCATTGAACAAATACCTGCACACTTCCCTGCTAAGATGGTACATGTGAAGGTGGGGGCATGGGGTGGGATGCTGAGAGACGACTCTTGACTTTTTTGTTTAGAAAATGTAATTTCTTGTGTAGAGCAGTTTCCAAAATGTTTACTTGTAATGAATAATTAAGCCATGATAAAATAAAAAGATTATCTTCATACTGTAAATATAAGCTAATATGGGAAGTAAGGTGAGCTAGCGGTCTTCGCCTTCACTTGCTGTCTGGGAAAAACTTGTCTGCTCTGCTGTGGTCTAACCCACCAGGTGGGCTGAAGACTTTTATATAAATGGGGGGAGGATTCTGGTTTGCATGATATACTGATGATTAGTGGCTGCAATAATGCAGCAGAAACTCTAATATCTGTAGGGAAACTTACAAAGACATTCATATAAGGTGAAGGTGTAACTATTTAGCTACACATGTATAAAAATGACCATCAAAACATTATTAAAAAAGAGACAATTCTAGAATAGTAAACCTGGAATTTTTGACATGCAATTTCCAGGAAACATTGTTATGTCTTCAATTAAACCCTCAGATAACCGTTAAGGAACAGACACCTTTCAGTGCCCTGGCTTTACGAGAAGCAACGTTTAGTCGGCACAACAGGCTTCAGCAGGAATCGAGTTTCTTTAGAGATCAATGACCAACGACCTAAATACAGACAGACCAGTATCATTTGTGATTAAACGTTGCCTTCAGGCTGTTTGTGTAGGTCATGGGGGTGTTTACATTTAGGCAGAGGCAGCTGAAGTATTGATATGTTCCTCACATGTGACCAAGTGGCAGTAACCGCAGGGCATCAGGGACACAGAATGGCCTTTTGCTCTGCATGAACAGTGGGCCTGACATTTAACTGTTGCCATAGCTTTGAATTGTTAGCAGGCAAACAAATGTTTAGCAAACTGTTTCACTTTTCTTCATGAAAGAGCCGCAAAAGGTAATTATTTTGACAAGATTTTTCTGTGACAGATTAACAAAAGCAACATACAACTTTCAAGAAAAATACTTGGAGATTTTGTATCTCTCTTTTACAAACTCTATAAAATGCGACCTGTCTCAATACTGAATAGATGCTATGTTTTCTTCTATTAGATCAAGTCTTTTGGGTATGACTGCTGGTGTCATATCCAGAAACTTAATTTTGGATGGGTTGAAATTGATGTTCAATGAGTTATTTTATTTTAAAATTCCTTTTTGAATGTGTTGAATGCAAGTGTGTAAGTAATAAGTCAGCAATGGTATTTCTAGCTTACAATAGCAAAATGTGTTGATAGGTTCTTAGTCCAAGCTATAATAAAATAGGTGGGGGAAACAATAAAAAAAATGTATACG
>NW_015151479.1:204264-239881 GCF_000732505.1 Cyprinodon variegatus | reverse complement strand
TCCTCTCCTCTCCTCTCCTCTCCTCTCCTCTCCTCTCTCTTACCATCATTTGTGACATTTAAACTTTAATTGCAAGGGAAAAAAATCAGAGATTATTATTATGCTGGATTCATTTCATTGCTTTTTTAAAGCTGTTTTAAATAACTATGTTTAAAGGTCATTTGCATACATTAAAAATCTCTATATTATAGGCTATACTGGATTCTTGGTTGTTTGTCATATTTCCAAGTTGGCAAAGCTAACACAATATGTATCCCTATCAGCATCTGAAAGTTAAAGGAACATCTCTTAGAGACAAACCCCACACATAGAAACAGTTGTTAAATACAGGCACATTTTATCTGCAGCGCCCTCTTCTGTTTGAAAAACAAACTCAGAGTTTTAGCTGCACCTAAAATAAATGCATAAAAGCCAAAAAGACATTGGTTACGGCTCAGTTCTCTTGGGACGGTTGCTGAGGAAAATAACTAGACGCTAATTAGGCTGAGAGTGTGTTGCAAAGGGGTAGGGGCTCTCAGCAGAAACCGCTGGCTGGTGAAAAACACAACGTGTTTTAGACATTTTCTTTGTGTGTGAGTGTAGTCACTATGGTAACAAAGAAACTCGCACAGAAATTGATAACATTTGGTCTATCTACACATCTATGAATGACAGATGGAGGAGTTGTAGAATATTTAACCCATAATAATTGTCAGACCTCCAAGACTCCATCCAAATATCCTAACAATGGTAAAAAAAAAAAAAGAAATTCTAGCTCTATGGCCACCAGCACAACGTGCCGACCAGCTGTTCTCGACACATATGTCAATTCTACCCTATTTTCTACCCACAATGCTATAAATAGCAGTGTGTGAGAGTGTGGAGTCCGGGGGAAAGCACTATGCATCATGATAGGGCCATTACATGAGGTACTGAGTGGAAAATCTACAATCATCATAGTATGATCTTTCATTGCTGAAGGGCAAAGGAAAGTTTGACACAGAATCTTAATC
Organism: Cyprinodon variegatus; assembly: GCF_000732505.1. Classification (NCBI taxonomy): domain Eukaryota; kingdom Metazoa; phylum Chordata; class Actinopteri; order Cyprinodontiformes; family Cyprinodontidae; genus Cyprinodon; species Cyprinodon variegatus. The sequence goes on along the minus strand of NW_015151479.1, from coordinate 238,889 downwards.
CAGTTTTGGAAATAAAGATTGTGTCAGAATTTTTATCTTAAAAACTCAGGGCGCAGAAAATAATTTAAAAGTTACTCTTATTTTACACTGAATTAAAACACCGCTCCTTACTATGATTTCCCTCTGTTCTTACACTTAAGAGTCTAATATGTTTCAACAAACAAAAATAAATACATTTATCTTATTCAAACAACTAGATTTTACTTATATTTCTTTGATTTTTGTTTTGTAAAATGTATTATTAAAATGTATCAGATTGATGTGAGACCAGAAATGGCCTCTCACTCATCCACTAATAAGCAGATTGTTACATCTATACCTTAAAAGACACCTCAAGAAGTGTTGAGTTAGGAGAGCACTAGGTATTGTGCTAAGACAGTAACAGTTCATATGTTTTTTTTTGTTTTTGTTTTTGTTTTTTGTTTTTATTAAAGCCAACTTTCTACAAAAATTGGCTTTAATAAAGCTAGTGGGGGGAGTGGTGGCCTAGTGGGTAGGGTATTGCACTTGGGATCCAGAGGTTCTGAGTTCAAGCCCCACTCCCACAGACTGCAACCCTGGGTCCCTGAGCAAAGACCCTTAACCCCACACTGCTCCCAGGGTGCTGCACAATGGTAGTCCACTGCTCCCCAAGGGGATGGGTTAAATGCAGAGAGTTAATTTAGTTGCTCTATACTTGTGACAACAAAAAGCTGGGAAAAAAAAATGTTTTATGTTCTACTTATAATATTGCAAGAAAAGCATAATTTTGATAAATCTATATAAAAAACTGCCAAAATCACACTGAAACTGCATACGTTTCATGTGCCTCTGAAATTAAAGAGGCCAATGATACAAAAAATAGGCAGTTTTCTAATGATACTGCCGCCTGTGGCCAAAACACAAAACTGCAGAACTCTTCTGCCCATTCTCCCAGCTCATGCTCTTACCAAACAAGGTTTTTATTTTTATTTAACTTTTTTCACCTTACCTGGAGTTGCCCACCGTTTTATGATTTGAAGTGGATGCTGGTTACCTCTGAGTATCCACAAAATCCATCTTCAATCGTTTGCTCAGTCAGACCCATTTTACATGAATGTGTTTGACGTCACATCCACTGAACAGCAGGGCAACTTCCGACATTAGGAATATTGAGGAACAAAGGCTGCAGGCTCATTGGCGCTGAACTACTGCGGTGTCAGTCTGCTCATCAAATGATGTTTTAGTCATAGAGGGTCACATAAAAAGAATATTTTAAAGATTTTTTTTTTCAGTAAAAACTTACATAATATCTCTTTGAACTCTTCCTTCAGGTCAGTAATTGCTTTGTAATTTCAGGAACAAAAAAGTGGGATTTGCTGGTTCATGTGTTAGTAACCAGACTAACTACTAATAACAATAAAATAAAATACATTTCTGAGTATTTTATGAATATTTTTGCTGCAGCATGTTTAGCAGAGGTTGTTAAGCGCCGTGTGTCAATGATTCAGTAAGATATAAAAAAAAATTAACCAAAATTCAACTCAGTAATGTATTGAAGCTGACAGAGAGGTTGATGATTCAGCCAGACAGTGCTGAAATGAAAAGGTTTACTGAATGCTGTGAAGATCACAGACTGAACTGGGGATGAAGGCAAACAAGCTGGTGGAGAGAGTCAACATCATGACTAAAAACTGAAACCAATTAGAAATCTTGTGCAGACAAGGAGACAATCTGGATACAACTGAGTGAGAGAGGCAGCTATTACTAGATAGAGTTCCCTGTGAAACAACTTGTAGCTGATTTGTTAGAAGCAGGTAAAGCTGTTAACTAGTAGTCAGAAAGCCTAGAAAACAACAGCCAAAGGTAGGCTGCATAATAAATAAACAGCTTCTAACAGAACTCATCATTTCTTTATACTTATAACCGCTATATTTGATTTTAAGCACAGATAAATATTTTTGACTTTGTGTAACACACCCATAGAGCCCATACTTAGCAAATGCTGGGCGAATGACTTTTTATTAATATTGCTTTTTGCAAATGTTTAACATTTACTTGATCTAAAATGTAAGCTGCTAATATTCTTTCATCAAGCCTTGTCAAAATTGTTTTGATGTCCTTTAGATAGTTGTAATTATTCAGTAATGTAAAAAATAATAATTATCTTAATCGTATATATTTTTTTTATCATAAAAAAAAATGCGGAGTTATCCAATATATCCAGTTGTATTAAACTTGGAATATAAAGAAACAAATAAGAGTCAAATCTAATGGACTGTGATGACTCAGGCCATATAGCTTGCTTTAAAATAACAATTAAACATTTAAGCACAACTGTTAAAATAACTCATTGACAACAACAGTAAATAATACAAATTTTAAAAAGTGATACAAACATTGCCCTGCTGGTTAGTCAAACCTGTGTGTGTGAGCTCTGTTTGCTTGGCTCCTACTTGTCCCCTATTTCAACTATTTCCCTGCCAGTTATAAAAAAACTTTAGTGAACGCAAAGTATTACAAACAGTTTGTAGATTTCGTAAATTGTGACTGATAACAGTTTTTGCTGTCTTGTGTGCAATCTATGTTCATATATGATCCTACATAGAGGTGCTGTGTAACAGATTTCTTATGATGGACAAAAATCAAAGGATGAATCACTGAAACAATCTGTGTATCTGAGGGAGCTAATTTATTTGTTGACACCCATATGCTTTTCGCTAAATTAAAGAGAAAAAAGGGACCCTACATGTTCATGTAAGGTCTACTGAACAATTATATGTATTTTTTTTTCCGGATTAGTGGAACCATTCAACTTTAAAGTTTTGTCATTGTACATTAATTAAAGATTTATCTGTGATAGATCAATATGCGAACATTAAAATGTAATAAATAAAGAGAAACCTTACTTTATAGTAAGCAGGGACAGAAAACATCAATTAGTTTTGGCACACTCATTCGTTAGGTTGGTCTAAATATACAAAATCTACTCAATGAGATCCAAATCTCCTTTGTTGTATTGTCCTGTTAACGGTTTGGATCTACAATCATCTATTTTCTACAAATGCATTACTTTTTTTGTTGTTGCTGTTGTTTTTATATTTCAAATAAAGCATGCATCTAAAGTAATTGTTAATAGAAAAAAACAAAACAACAGAATTATTCATTTTCATTATTAATTTTGTGCAGAATGGCTTTGGAAACGTCTGCATTACAGTAGTTTTCTTGTCAAGTATTGACTAAGTTTTTTAAATTAGAGATGCACAGATAAGGATTTTGGGACTTGATCACCACAATTTGCATCCGCTGGTCGCAGATTCAAGTATTATATCCAAGAATTCTTTAATAATTTTGCTCATATACATTAACATTGTATTTTAAGCACAAAATATTAAGTGTCATACATATCAGAAATTTACCACTGTTTTAGTGAAGGAGGAAGCAGAGACGAGCTTTATTTAATGAAGTTTGAAAGATAGATAAAATAATGTGACAAAGAGGGAAGATTCTGCACCAATAGGAAGAGTAGGTTGAAGTCACATAAGACAGAGCTTAGGTGTTACCAGATTTCAGTAGCTCTGTGATGGCTCTGTTTGCTTCTTTAAAAAGAAGCTAAACAAGGGTTAGCATCCGTCAAGCATTTAACAGTTGGTGCTGGCTAAAGACAGCAAAGGGGCTCAGAAAGCACGCAGAAGTTAACACTTTTCTTCTGAACTGTTAAATGTTTGGTTTGGTTAGCATTAGCATTACCATACCTGGCAACTGACATCATCACATCCCAGAGGGAGAGCAGGCAGGCATTAGGTTGCCACATACTGACTGGGAGGACTTAACCTTGTTGTTATAGCCTTTAATTGTAACTTTGTCTTTTTTTTTACCTCTTAACATCCCCCTCATTTTGGGACAGTAATTTTATTATTTCAGATATTCATATCTAATTTCATAGAAGAAAAACATATCCCATATAATAATGAACACATATAATACTCCAGCTTCCTCCCACAATCCAAAAACATGATTGTTAGGTTAATTGGCTTCTCTAAATTCTCCTTAGGTGTGTGTGCGTGAATGGTTGTTTGTCTCTCTGTTGCCCTGTGACGGACTGGCGACCTGTCCAGGATGTACCCCGCCTCTCGTCCATTGACAGCTGGAGATAGGCACCAGCACCCCTCGCGACCCCACCTGAGATTAAGCATGTCAGAAAATGCATGGATGGGTGTTATTACTGAATTAGATTCAAAATAACCTATTGGTCATGTTTGTCTTGTAGCGCTTTGAGAGGACATAAGCTGCAAGACTGTCTTGAGGTACATGCACTAAATAAATTTTTTGTGCAGATCATCACAGGGATTATAGCAACCGGCAGATTGTCTCTGCTTGTCAGTGGGAGGACTCAGGCTCTGTTGAAAGACCCTAATGACAGGCAGGTGATGGGGAGGAAAGCTCTCACTTGATGAGATCATCCTCTCTTCAGACTTCTTCCCTCAAGTTGCTGGTATAAAGTGGCTGCAGTAAAGACAGGAGCCTTTTTCTTCCAGGTGTCCCCTGAATCCATTTCAAAATTACCACTAATCTTATATACATCAGAATTTATGGTCATAAAAAACTAAATACAGCCACCACTTGTTTATTTATGGTCCAATGAACACCAGGAAAAAAGGTCTCTGAAGAACTTAAGCTCCTGGTTCATACCTGACATGCATTATTACAAACATTCATTTTTCAATCAGGGAGCAAATGCAGTGGTTTGAGAGGTGTTAAGATTTCATCCACTCTCCTGGTGTTACTTTCTGGCAGCAACATTTTTCATCAGCTGCAGCTGCCTGAATGATTTGTAAAGACATCATCACACAGAAACCAAACCTTCTAGGAAGAAAAATATGAACAAGCTTTCCCATGCATTGCTTCTAATGGCATCTCTAAAATGTTTAAATAAGCAAGAAACTAATTTTCATCACAATATTGACAATTCCGGTCATAAAATAATAAGAAAAAAAATCCCTTTAAATAAAAATCTAAAAACTGGAGTCCTTTTACCACAAGATGCTGGATCTACACAGACTATTGATGGGTGTTAACAGCACCATCTGCTGTGGACCATTTGTTACTCCCACACAGGATCTGGAGGCTGTGAGCAAGAATTAATCAGCCAATTCCAAAGCCAATCAAAGCTGACAAGCCTTAGACAGGAAAAGAAAGCCAACAGTTGCTCCAGCTTCAGTAAAAATGTTCTTTGTATGTATATTAAGGGTTTTAAAAAGATGAACAAACTCAGAGAGGATTTCTGTAATTTATTTCAATGAGAAATGAAAAACAGACATTACATTGGCAGTACAATGTTAGGCAATAATTTTGTTTTAGCTTAAAAATCAACATGCTTTAGAATGAACAGTACTTGTTTTATGAGAAGTATTGGGTTGTTTAGTGGCTCATATGGAAATATAACAATTAGCACCTCTAATGGCAGTGACGTTTTAAACATGACACTTCTAATAGGAAAAAATAATAAAAAAAAACACAACATAAAGTAATGATTTAACAAAGTTATTGGCTTTATCTTTGTTAATTTACAGATTAATGCTTTTCTTATAAACATGCAACAAGCAGCTGTGCCTTCAAGGTTAAAATACAGCAAAAACATTAACCAATTTTTTCTAATAATCAAAACTACAAATAGAATTGCAGTAGATGAAAACCTGTTAGCATAAAATGATTTAAATGGAAATATCTGCAGTCTATCAGATTATATCAGGCTGGTGTCTCAGTCAGCTTTCTTCTTGATGCTGAACAGCTGGGAGAAGCTCTGCAGAGCCCAGTACAGCAGCGAGAGGGAGACAAAGGCCTAAAGAAAATCAACACACAGGGTTAGAACTGCAGGCTTCATGATTGGGCTGTTTAACATGAACACATGGCTGTCAGGCAGTGACTATTAGCCTACTGGATATCTGCTCAATTCAGGGATTTAATCTCTGGATGAGTTAAGGTGCATGAAAAGTAAAAAGTAAAAAAAAAAAAAAGAAAAAAAAAGAAAAAAAGACTAAAGATGGATACTGGAAAAATAAATAATCTTTAGTTTCTAAGTCTTTTGTAGTTTGTCTTTTCCATGTGATGTTATATTAATTTGTTTACTCGATAATCAAAGTAAAAAATATATTTCTTTACCCCAAGTTTCTACCTTTTTCCTTTATCATTTTCCCTTGAAATCACTTTTCTCTACACCAATCAATCTTTTATTTTTATTTTACAATATGACAGGGGTTATAAATTACCATACTAAACTTCTATATTTTACTAAGAAATATTTGGCTTATGTATTGAACACATTTTTAAACAAAGTTTTTTAATAGCAAGCATTTGAACAACTGTGTAATATTTGTTCAATTTTCAGACTAAACATGCTCAAATGTATTGTTTTTTTTCCCCTTTTGCTTTAATATGAGAAACCCTGTTTAAGGACACAAAAACAAACCAAAATGAAAAACATAATTCCAAATAACAAATGTTAGCTATAAGAAAGAAAAATGCTGGAGGATTGGGGGGGGGAAAGCGCAGAATGAACAAAGGCTTAATTTATCCATATAAACAAACTTATTGTGTTTTGATTTTAAAAAAGGGGATGGGGTCGGTAATTGAAATTATTTTTGTTGAAAAGGGCTGCAGCTTGCAGTGACAGATGGGGGTGGAGAATAGGTGCTACTTTGAGGTCCATATAACAAGAGAAAACTCCAGTGTCTGACACTTTCTTTGCTATACTGTATTGCACAAAGAAGCAGATTAAGCAGTACTACACATGCATACAGCTTCTCTAAACATTTGTGTACAAATAAGATGCTTTTAAGAGCAAAAAGATGTCAAGAGTGGAACCATGATATGATACCACCTGAGCAAAAAGTCTTTGCTACCAAATATTTAACCATGAACTGTTAGTGTTATTTAAACAAAGTGCTACAGACCTTCACACTTCCAGGTTGTCTTCAGATAAGCTAAAGATTAGTGCACAGAAACCTTCAAGGAATCGGTTTCATCGCCGAGAATTTTCTAAGTCTTTTATTACTGAGTCAAATTTGGGGAGATTCTAAATAGTTCCGCTTCCTCTTCTTTCTACATCACTGCACACTAGCACTGGTTTTCAAAATTAGAATGGGAGGAATATCTTTAAGCACCCAGACATTTCTCCCAAATAACAAGCTTCATCTTCAAGTTTCAGCCTACCCAGTTAAGAGAGGAGGGTTAAAACTTATAAAGTTGTTTATAAGCAATTTCCTTAATTATGCTAATATAGCCTTAGAATGCTGGAGAACCTTTTCATCACTCTGCAACATTGCTCGTTCCTTCTCATATTAACCTGCAGTTATTGCTGCCTATAAATTTATTCTCAGTATTTCTCTTTAAAGAAATTGCACCATTGCCATGTTTAGCCATTTTCTCTCTCTTATATGAAGCTACTACTTAATGCCATTAACAGCTGAATGTCTCTGTAACATAGTGTACTTCTATACCACTGTTTTTTATTGTTCAAAACCAATAGTTGGTCACATCAGAAACTGTAGGCACTCACTGTAGCTAAATACAGTAAATTGCTTAATATGAGGAACTGCAGTACAGTTAATGACACCCTAAAATGAAGCGGCCACTGTCACTTCATGCATGTTAAGTTAATAGTGCAGATTCAGTGTCTCGATGGCAGCGCTTCCGACCGACCGACAAAAACAACTCTTATAAGCCACTAGGAATGTGTGCAACTGAATCAGAATTTGCCAGTTATGAGATTTAATTCAAATATTTCTTATTTCTTCTGTTAAGTGCATTAAGGGGACATCTGTTGTGCCTTGGTGTTACATACATTGGACTGAATCCTGTCCAACCTGACCCGCTTTAACAATAGCTGGTCAGGTTGGGATGATAAAATATCAAACAAAATAGCTAAGACCAAGACCTCCATGTCATTTAAGTTTAAGAGTGTAATGCATATGAATGAATTCTTCTGGAAATAAAAATTCTTTTAATGTATGGAATGAAAACTACTGATTTGTGAATGATGCGTTTCTGGAACAACTAAAACCTTTTCTCTGCAGAACAGAAAAACCAAGACATCTTTCCATTGCATGTGGTATTGCTTTGGTGCAGAATGCTTAAGATAAACATTTCATTAGTCAGTAACAGATAGAAGTACTGAATGTAATTTTTTATCCAGTCTCAAAATATTTGATTCTACTGACACGTTTGTAGTTCTAACTATAAATCATTTTAAGATCAAAAGCTCCATTAAAATCCTCTATTTCTTTTATAAAAGGAAAGTTATAGTTAGTGTGGGTGTCAACACAGGAACATGGTTGTGGTTTTTAAACAATGTTCAGTTGGTACTAAGGGCCAAGAATGATCTGGGAAAAAAATCCCTTCAACCTAACACCACCAGCACCAAACTAAAAATGGAAAAAACCCATGATGGATCCATGCTCTAATGTTAGTTACAATAAATTCATACACAGCTGTCTCACTATTAAATTGGATGTTAAGAGTCAGCGGACCATGCAATGTTTTTCCAAAATGTTAGTGTCTAATTTTGGTGAAGCTGTGAGAGCTGTAGCCTCATTTTTTATGTTTTAGCGGAAAGGATTGTCCTCTAGTGCATCTTCTGCTGCTGATCCTCTGCTTCACTTTTCAATGTGCGCGATAAACTGGAATTAAGGAAATCTAAACATAACACTGAAACAAATTAACATTTCAACTAAAAAAGTTTCATTTTGTTGTTAGTATTCTTCTCATGTAATAAGAAAATGGAGTCCAAACACACCAACATATTTGGGTGTATTTAGTTCATATTTACTGTTTAAGGCAGCAAACCACTGTGATTGCATGATGACAACATGATTGTATCAGATTAAAATCAACTTTGATTCAACATCACTAAACATGACTTAGACATTTTCTGTTGACTAGTGATTTCAGAAATGTGCTGAAACTGAATTAAATTAAATGAAAACATACATTATTTTGGCAGTTAAAGAATATTAACTGTATTTCCTGGTTAAAATAAAAGTAATTAGATAATATAGAACATAATATAGAATGTAATAGAATAGAATAGAAAATCCCTTTATTGTCCCCCAATGGGGAAATTGTGGTTTTACAGCAGCAAAGGTTATAGCAGAAGTGGTCACACAATGTGGACCTTAGAAAGTGATTAATAACAAGAGAAAATAAAGAAATAATATACAGATTAGATTAATTAAATTATAAAAGTAGCTACATGTACAGTAAATGAAAACAAGCTCAGTGTTTATCTCATAAGTGTGACAGTAGATTTGTAGCTTGAACAACATAGTTAGACTTGTGATATGTTGCTAGTCTCAGGATGATGTTAAAAATGCGGCTCAGAGGTTAAGTAGTGGGTCCCGTCTCCAGACACTCTCACGACCGGGGTCAAAGGGGTTGCAACCATAGGGGACTTCACTATTCGGAGAAAATGGGATGAGGGAGGGGGTCTTTCTACCAGAAACAGCCCTCGCCTCCACCCCTTGCTGAGTTCTGGCCCATAAACTGCATCCTACATCTCAACCCAAGCCAAAAGCAGAACGCTGTCCATCACGGAAAAAAAAAAAATCCTGATGGAAGGGGAAAAAAAAAAAAAAAAAAAGGTATTTGTCCTGCTTTTCCGCACGGCAGCTGTTTTTCTGTGAGAGCTTGACATCCTCTCACTGTTCTCTGCCTCTCAATACCTTCACTGAGCTCAGCCTTCCTGCTCTAAGAAAACATGAGCAAAAGGATTGATGACCCAAAGAATTAGAAGGAACTGACTTGAGCTAGAAGCAGATTAAAACATGTTCAATTTCTCTTTTAGGTGATACTGATTTACATAGAAAAGCGTTTAGTTTAAGAATGTATATAAACCTGTTTTGAACTCCACTTGCAGATGGGCTCTAATAAGTTAGAGCAGAAGATTTAATAAAAATGATTGTAGACCTAAAAATGGATAATAATTTTGTGGATTTTATTGAAATAAAAATTATACTGAATGCAAAATATTCTATTCAAATTCTTCTTACACAAAACAAGAAAATTTTGTAAATGTACACTTTGATTTAATTTTTTTGTTGGTGAACAAATCCAACTACTTTACTTTTCCAAAGAACAACAAATAGACACCAAAAGTGATCATGTAGAGATTAACTTTCTGTTCTACAGGTTTACTTTGTGACTCGTGACTCACAAATGTGGTGTTTAACTTTTTGGTGCACAAAATGGCCTTTTCATTTTCATTCAAAACACAGATATTTAATTTCAATTCATTGAATTAAAATGTTGTTATAAAATGCCATCATGGTTATATCTAATTAGTTGTGTCTTTGGGTATACCTACATAAAATAATAAAGAGAAGCACACTAAAATGAAAACTTCAATTCACATATTTGATTTTTAACATGTTATTATTCAGTTTTTCTTTATATAGATTTGATTGGTAATATGGATCGACCTAATTCAATAAATACAAAGACACTAAATATATCAATCCTTTCAACAAGAATAAATATGTGTAGCTTTTATTTTAGTAAGTAAGGTTTTAAAAACAATAAAAAACAGAATAAATTAATACAATTAGAAGACCAAGGTATGGGGCTTTCTAAAAGTTAAAACAAAATCGAGTGTAGTTGCGGATATTTAAGAACTCTGTCCCCTCCGGGTTTTAAACAATTATTTTTAGCATTATATTTCATTTATGGACATCTTATTCTTTAGCATGATTCAAGCAATCAATTATAAAAATAATGTAACTGACTTAATTAAAATGTCCCACTGTTCAAGTATCAATTTTAAGGGTCTGGATGATAGTAAAATATTGTTTCACAAGGTTTATTGTTTTGATTACACTTGTTATTAAATATGAATCAGTAAAGTGTTCTGCTGAATATAGTTAAATAAAATAGGAAACAAAAGTATTCAAGTTACTGAGAAATCAAATATTGGGAGGGGGTTGGTAGTGATGACGTGTCTGCTAAGTATAAAACAAAAAATAAAAACAAAAGCTAACCAGTATAGCTTTGGCAGAGGTTTCTTCAGCAAAAATGTAACTCGTGATTAATGATATATTCAGCAACAGTTCCGGTTCTATGGAAGCTTTTTACTTCACTCAGTATTTTGTTGGAGGTTTTGGTTTTGAGACGTAGTTCCAAAAATGAACCAGAAAAAACAAAAACAAAGTAAAAGATCTTGTAGCTTTTAATCCACAAAATCCAAATAAGAGTGACTAAAAGTGCAAATTCCCTAAAGTCAAAACAGATGGAAGATTCCCAGAACAAAAAGTTGTGCTGTCTTTCTTTCTCTTTTGACGGACAAGGATGGAGAGCAGAGCGAAAAGTTGGCAAGACCTCACAAATCATGTTTCACTCAAACTGGAGACCAGAACATGACAAGGAGCTTCCATCAAAGCCGCATGTGGAGGGCACCTATTTTTCCTTCTGTTCATCACTCCTCATTTATCCTTCATCCGAGCTACATTTTAATACACTCTGAGGAAGTCCATGTGGGAGAGATTACATGTGGAAGGAAGCAGGTCTGCTCGTCCACAAATAAGCACCACGATATTTTCCAAAAAAAAGAGAGGTCAGCAGATCGACTAGCTCTCATTGGGCTTTAAGCACAGGCAGTTTAGTAAAGAGTTTCAACACAAAACGCCTACTTTGTTGACCTAAACCTAGTCTGTAAGAGTGTGATAGGGTTTCCTTTGCTGAAACACAAGTCACAGAAAACTCTTAAAGGATCAATGAAGGATTGGTCAAATCTTCTGATATATTTAAACATCAGAAAAAGGCGTGCATTGTGGAGCAGTTTCTTGTACCTGCATGCCCTGCAGAATGTAGATCCTGGCTTCCAATTTTGGATTGCATTTGATCTACATTTCACAATCCAAATACGTGATAAGCGTAAACTTATTCTGCATTAAGCAAAAATACTTTAAAATAAAGTTTTAGATTTATGACACCTTTTCTGTGTTCATGACTCACAAAAAAAGGTGCTTTTCACAGCTGCTCTGGGTACTGGAAGCAGATGGATCAGGGTCCTGCTTGAAACTACAGTATAGTCACTTGAAAATGACAAAGCTGGAGCTGGAGCAGATCGTTCTGCACCGACAAACCTTTCTTCCCAATCTAAAAAAGGAAGCTTACAATTTTTGAAATATTAACCCTACAAATAAAAACACACAAAAAAAACAAATCCTTGCACCTTTTCATACTGCTACCTTTCCCTCTAATGACACTGGATGATGCCATAAGAAAATTTGATCAGCAGGCGATTTGGCTGCTGTAGATTTTTTTGGCCATTATGAAACATTCTGCTTCATAGAGGCTGCACCCCTTATGTATATGTATACTGCCACTGCAGCAGCATGGGTATGGCAGCCATGATTCTATAATAACACTACTTAACCACTCTAGGCTATAGAGATACTTCAATAACTCCAGCATGCCAGGAGCTTAAATCTTTAAACTGATCACATTGTTTGCCTTTCCATTAAAAGTTCACAGAGCAAATTTATTTGCAGATGTATTTGCACAGTTTTGGTCCCTTTATTCACCCAAGTCAATCCACCTGTATATAAGCCATCCTGATTGTATATATGACACCTCAAATCTCTGTGTTACTCCCTTGTATTATCTTTGTTTTGTTTTTCATTGTGTGTGATCTATCTATCCATGCACTATTCAAACCAGCACGACTAGATGCTTCTCAAGCTGAAGCAAATTTTGATACCAATCAAAGTGTTTTTCTATAGATAAATATTAAGACAAGATAGACAAAAGTGTGCTGTTGGACCAATATCCTCTTGAGAAAGTATTATTAAATCCACAATCATACATAATCTTGTCAAATTTACCATAATGCTGAAAATAAAAGATTGACTATTTGAGGGAACATGTACAGAATGTTTTGAAGCTGCGTGTGGAGTAAAATAGGACAAAACTGTATAAGTTCTCAAATATCAGCCTAAATCTGGTAAAATCTAATCAATGTAAAGTAATGTTGAGTGCTGTCGATTAACGCAAAGCATAAAGAAAATACAGTAAACCCCCACTTCACTACCTGCTATAATAAACTTCCAGCCTTCAGCGGGTTAACACCACAGAATCTCACTGCTCTCCACCACAGCTGCACTCGTGATTGAAATGAAAACAAGGCAGAATGGCTGCTGTCAGACATGTGATATATGACCTGCAATGAGATGTTTCCAGAGCTCCCTGTCCATATGGCTGCCTACAGTCAACCAGACCTGGTCTGAACTGTATTGGGAAATAATTCACAATGCACTGGAGAAGGTGTAGTGTGCTGAATTTTGTAGAAATAAACGATTCAAGTATTTCTTGATACTTCCTGACTGTGCATTTTGAGTCTCAGTAAACAAAGCTTAAGAAACAAAAAGAGTAAAACCACTGACTGCAGGCACTTCTAAAGGGCTGGACAGCAGCTGCATTTTGCACACAATGTGGAGTCAACTGAAAAGAGGTACAGAACATAAGTGAAAAACCAAATCTTTTTTGCTTTAAAACCAAACAACCATTGGTATATTATGAAAAAGGACAAAAATGTATTTAATGGAGTGTGTAAATCCGTAACTTAGTTAGTGAATGAGGTTAAAATGAGGACAACCCAAACCCAAAAAGCTGTCTCAATGTGGAAATAAAAAAGTGAGCAACAGCATCTTTGATTGAAATACATGAATCCACACTTTGAAAACAGTTTCTGTGGCCGGATTATTTGATATATATCTGTACATTTAGTGAACAGCAGCCTTTAGACTAAATTCTCACTCAATAGATAAATGAAGGCAGGGTGTAAGATTAAAATACTGACATAACTAATCCATTTTTCAAGTAATTCTCCCTCAAATAATTTAAGACCAAATGGGTTCATATTAACTTACCACAAAGTATCCTATGCTTTATGATTATATGGAACTCCAGATTGATATCATATTAAAATCTGGTTCCCTTTTAAAGCAATGTACTTTTACTAAAGCAAAATTAAACTTAAAAAGAATTCTCACATATGGCTGTGAGCTCTTTTAAATTCTTAGTTTACAATATTTAAATAACTGGAGCTGCAGCACTGCATGAGTAGGGCTCAGAGATTGACTGATTTTCTATTTGGAATTTATTTCCAAATCATTATTTGCCAGAGCTTTAACTTTAACTTGTCTAACTTTAGCAGAAAAAGCAGGCAGAGGAAACCACTGTGAACTCTGATTAGGGTGAAATTTCTTTTTTATGTAATTGCAATCTAAGAAAGTGGTAAATAAGCAAAAATAATGGAGGCTATTAAGTGTAAAACTCCCAGCTGAAAATTGTAGAAAAGTCCAAAATCCAGTATGAAAAAGTGCAAAAAAACAAATATTTTTTTATTTTATTTATTTGTGTAGGATTATATATATGCCCAACCTACCACAGTCTCATTCGCACATAATGGCGATCTCTATAGTCACTAGTTTGTCTGCTCTGCGCTGCCATAGCGCAAAAAAACGTCTGCTTCCACAAATGCAAACTTAGTCCTTTGTAATTTTAAATAGCAGTTTCTAAGGCAACACACTAATAAAGATTTAGACTTTCAGTTCATAGATGGTAATAAATGACATACATATACATAATATATTACAAATATGTCATCATAACCCTGTAATTATTACACACTGTACCTTTAAGTTGTTTGAGTATCAAAGCAAAGTGGTGTAAGAAGTTATTTTTTAAGGAAGAATATATGATTTATTTTAGAGAGGAAAGAGTGTGAGACTTTTAGAAGAGAACAGGAAGGTTTAAGATTACAGTTTTAGGGAGGAACTCAATACAAACACATCCTTATCAGTGCTTCTCTTCTAAAAACATACAAAAATTCAGCAAATAGCAGATTACTTTAAAAACATGGAAAGAGCTTCAAAAAGACTGAAAATGAAAACAACGTTAAAAGATTACAAGACAGCTGAACTTCTTATGAGGAAACTAGAGAGAATTTAAGTCAAGTGTCATAGAAAAACCCAAAATATTTTACTGAACATTGATGAAAAGATCGATTTTGTCATTAACGGTCTACATTACTAAAATCTCCAGACAAAAAAAAGTTTGTGAGCACCAACAGCCCTATGATATCCAGCAGACAACAAGAGAATTATGAAATAATCAAACAGTTTTCAAAGATAAAGGTCAATTCCTATAGAAACATTATAACTTAACATAACATTTAAAAACATCAAAAAAACTTTAAAAAAAATGTTTCTGTCAGCACTGTTCACACATGGAGGACTTCCTGTGCGTTCATTATGAGCAGATCTACAGCCCCTGTGCAAGGCAGACTAAGGGAGGATATGCTGAGCAGGTTAATGTCCCACCAGAGGTTCTGTGCAGCTCCATCTGTAACGCTGCCATGAGAAATATCGCAGTTACACTCCCACGCGCTCGACACAGAGCGGCCAGACAAAACACATGTTAAACAGCGGTGGCTTCATGTGAAAGTGCAGCAAAACACAAAGAAGTCTGATGGTGTGCCAGTTTTAAATGCTACAGTTGTTTAGATGTTTTTCCTTCCAACATCTGGTATTTGCAGGCACTGGCTTTGTGTCTCTTAGAGGACCGCGTGGAGGGTTAGCAACAACTCCAGCAGATTACTACGCCACATTGAAAACATAAGATAAAACCCAGAGGACGACCATTTTCACGTGTCTTGATTTCACTTTACATCTCATCATTCAAAGGAGATGCCTGTGTGGCCAAAATAGAGGGAGTTGGTCTGCAGACATGCAGAAGGTGGCGACGAAACACAAACAACAGCACTGGAAAGCAGTATCTCCCACTTAATAAATCTTTTTTGCTTTAAACCCAATGGTTAACATAATCAAAAAAACAAGTTAATATCAGAGAAAGATGGCCTGAGAAAAGATTAACAAACCAACAAGTCCCAAAGTAAAAGGTAATTTATATAATTATGAATTAACTGGAATTAACTTGTTTACTTAGCCACAAACGTCTAAGCACTACCAGACCTACTGAATTATTAAATGACTACAATAGAACCTATCTGACAACATGAAGTAGGCAGAGGCCAGTGGTCAAGGTTCAGAAAAATCACCAATACGATAAGAACTTACAAGCCAAAGGGAAAATATGCAAGCAGTTGCCATGATAAATGCTCTATAAGTAGTCCTGCCAGAAAGCGAGGAGGTAGAAAAATAAGCCTGATGTTTCCTAGCATCGTTCATTTAGCACAGCGACATGCTGATGTTCCTATCTGGAGCTTAGGAGCTGTACTGTACATCACCTCACCTCAACCCAGGCCAGGAAATTTACACAAAATGACATTATATTTTTACATATTCTCTGTGTGACACATGCTAATTCGCACACCTTTATTTGTTTTGGTTTTATAATGCAGTTTCACCAGTTTAATATACCCAATTTTGTTCTTTTGTAGAATTTTTCAGAAGGCTATAGTCCCAAATTGCCTAGCTTCATCCAAACATCCATGTTTCCATCATGTAGTGACGTCTATAAGGCTAAAGGCTTTCCAGATTCAGCACAGCAGTCTGGATTTTCCTTCTTGCCTTGAATAGTTTTCTTTCTGTTGACCAAGCCAATGATGACGGGATAGGATATGGAAACAGGAGCTATTACTTGCAAGAATTGGACGAATCCTAGGACGAATGTTTACAACAGTGGCATCAAACTCCAGGATGGGTGTCAAACAGGTTTTAAAAGCTCCCCTTCTTCAACACACCTGACTCTAAAATTACCTCATTAGCAAAGCTCTGCATAGCTTGACTCCATGGTTGCGATCCAGTTTTTTGATGATTTGAGACCACTGGTTTAAAACCTGATACAGTAAGGGTAGTAGGCAGGGTTTTTACTTTTTGAAGTTGAATTTAACCAAATCTTCAGGTATGTCACAAGATCTTAAAAATGACTAATCTTTAATTTTCAGTGTTTGATTTTCAAATGTTTGAATTGTTTTACTGTTTTTGATTTTTCAATGCCAAATATCATATTTGATGTCAATGCAAGCTGTTACTTGATTAGTTACCTAAAAATACTGTCTTCTGATAAATTCAAATATACAGTACTATCATCTCTCAAATATTTCCCGTCTTCTTCTTTGTGTTTTTACAAGCCAGTACGGTCCGGTTGCAGACTGATTCATGTGATGCAAAAAAAATCTGTTTCATTGGCAGTTTTGCAAAATAAGATAATTTTTATGTGACTGAAGAACCACCCCATCAAAAATTTGCAGTGTTTCCATATCAGAAATTAGAATTTGCTCAATTTGATGGTAGGGCTGGTGTGATGTTTAAAATTAGTATCTTAAATCTAAATGTATGTAAACCATTATTTATAGGTTTTCTTATTTTTCTGTTCAAGAAAGTCCACAATTTTCAATCAAACTAAAGTTAGGATTGCAGCCTGGATGGCGGAGTAGTGGGGAATCACTGCTACCATGCAACACAAAGATGTGTTAGAATCAAGTCTAAAGTCTTTCTGTATTGACAATGTTTCAGTTTGAGTAGATGTTACCTACCTTCTCTTGGTGTTTGATAGATATTGAAATGGGATACATTTAATAATAAAACTTGAGTAAATTCACTCAACCAAACTGATTGTCAATTGTTGTTCACTTTTCACTTTTATGGTTAAATACTAGTGGTTATTTTCACTGTGTTGCTATATGTTCTGCACTGGCTCAAAGTGGAGCTATCACAGGGCACTGTGGGGTGGATTAGAAAAATAGGAGAAAATAAGAAAAAATAAATAACTTTTTTATGATCAGGAAATATATTTTTTCTAACATAATAAATGCAACCTACAATAATATATCTTATAAACATTAAAATTGGAACTCTGTAAGCTTCAAAGTTCAGTTTCCCAACTTGGCCATTCAAGTTTCAGAAATGCCTCTTTCCTTTCACAATAGCATTGTTGTTTTGATTCTGGCTTTTTTAACTTTAGAGATACTCTAAACAATACCTTAAGCTTATACTAAACCTACATTTCTTCTTTTCTTATCAACATGTTTGATGAAAAACAAAAAACGAATAGTTATTCAGTCAGAACTTAAAAGGGATAAAAGTAAGAAAAAACATCTACAGTAAAAATTGGCCTTTCTTTACATGTTTTGTAGGGATGTATCTCAATTTACAAAGGGGTGGAGGTCTCCCTGACAAAACGTATTACTGTTTGTGTGTGTGTGTGTACATCCCAGCACTAAACCACAGAGAGCAATTATCTACACATGGAGAAACCATAGATGAGTGGGGAGCCTTTCCAGCAATGGCCATTCTACCAAAATACTGCAAGAAGAAATAAGTTTTTCCCCCAGGAGGTCAGACAGGAGCCGAAAATAACATATAGGCATTGAAGGCCTCAACTAGACGAACAGCGCTCATCATTTATCAATAATCATTAATTGACGGGTTTTTATGGCAAAAACCATTGCTGACTAAACGTACACAACAATCATCTTAACTAAAAAAATACAAAATTATATGATCCACTAGATTTTTTTGAACAACATTCTAAACTTACGTAACAACATTAGCTAAGGCCTACAATATCAAAAAAAAACAAATTCATTCACATTTAAAAATTGTAGAAATGGTGTAATGGTTTTGTGCTTCTTCACCACCACGTGGATGTCTTCCAAATTTCATAAAAAAGTAGATCATGCATCCTGCTGCTGCATCTGAGACTGCTCTTTTCTGTCCTTCATCAGATATATTGATCAAGTGTTTTTGTGAATGATGATGGAGAAAAATGTATCAATTCCATATCTTGTTGATCTTAAAAAAACAAAAGTAATCTGTAATAAGCCAAGAATTTTTCCCCTCGCTTTACATGTGTGCTGACAGGAGGACAAATTATTCGCACAGACAATCTAGCAATGCAACAACTATCCAAAGACCTCAGAGACCCAACCAGAGCAAAACCTGTAAATCTGTTCGCTGATAATGTAGTTAGAAAAGTGCTATCTGACTCTTTTGGCAGATTCCTGTGTGCCTGAAAAAATTTGAAGTGGCCGAACGCTCTTGATGTAATTTTGTTTTCCTGCCACATGGGTGGCTTTCTGGGTGATCAAATGAGGTACTAATCAACGACAATCAGCACATCTGTCTCTGTCAGAGCGAGTCAAGGCACTGGCACAGCAACAAAAGTGGTAAACAAAGATCGATTGCAGTATTATGGTTTATTTGGATAAGACAATGAGTAGAATGCCTGAGACAGGATCAGAGCTTCTATTTAAAAGTTGACAATTACTACATAAAAAGATCTGACTTTCAGGAGTGAAAAGTGAGCTATCATGCAGAAGAGAAGAAAGCAGATGAGCCACTTACTGTTTTGTCAAGGGGTCAAGGCCTTTATATAACACAAATCTGTATGGGTTTTTTCACTTCTTGGTAGTGTTATAATCCTCAAAAAGGTAGAACTTGTTAATGAAAATCATTTCTATGCTGAATTGCTAATTTGCACAAAATCTTTATCCAGTATAAGTTGTTTGAGATGTTTTTGCCTATTTAACCAGATGCATTTTTATAATGTCCTGTTCAAAGCAATCCATACTTAGATACACTTCAACAGGGTGTCCAGGGCCATTAGAAGGGGAATAGGCCGATAGCATCCATCCATCCATCCATCCATCCATCCATCCATCCATCCATCCATCCATTTTCTCCCGCTCAGTCCTTGTCAGGTTCGGTGTGGAGCTCATACCTAAGTACAATTTGGAAAAGCCACTTAACCTAACAGTCATGCTTTTGGACTGTATGAGGAATCCGGAGTACCCAGAGAGAACCCACACATACACAGGGAGGACATGCAAACTCCATGCAGAAAGAACCCGGACTGGGAATCGAACCCAGAACATTCTTGCTGCAGACAACGGCGCTACCCGCTGCTTCACCGTGCAGCATGGCTCACGGCATCTAAGGCCAAATAAAGTTTAATATAGCAATGCAGATGCTATCCATTCAACGGGAAAAACGTATTCATTTGAAACTTTTTTCTACAATTTCTACCATCAATTTCCAAATTTTCCAAAATGGTGACCATACACAGTATGAATTATTCAAACAAAAATTTTATCAATTTACTCTATTCAACAGTGAATTTCCACAGACAGAGTGCATCATTGCTCCTCTGGGCAGCTGGGAAAAGCGTAGCAGTATATAGCCAGCAGCATAAATAGCCATAAATAGTTGTTTACAATTGGGAGGTGAAATTAATAAATATTTTTTAGCAATAATCACCAAATTGATTTATCTTGAACTGTTGAAATAATTCCCCTGGTACAGAAAATGTGAATGTGTAAAAGTGTTGAATCATGTTCAATACCAGTAAATGACAGAGGAGAGAGGCTGCTGGCTGTATGAGAATGTGGAAGAGGAAGAATTCTGCTTTTCTAGCCTTGTTTCTCCAGATCATACCACATGTGGACATGCTTTAAAACCAGCTGCAGAGGAAAAACGTCAGTTGTCATCATTGCAAAAATACCCAGACAATCATTCTTCATACTAATTTCATTAATATGCAGCATGAGATAAATATTAAAAGATTCTGTGCAGAAGACTTTTTTTTTTAACATATCTCAAACAAGTCAGTTTTCAGAACTTTATCAGGCAACTTCAGTTTTCAAGCAGAGAAGCTGTCCTTAAATCCTTCCCTCCGTATTACCTACATATGTATGTATATGCAGCTGTTTTCATCAACTGCAATGTCTGTTGTTTCAGTTTATTAACAATGTTTGTTGTGTGCACTGTTCCTTAAATATATAAATAAAATCAATCTATTTTCTCTCATGTTTTCTTTATCTCAGCACATCCGTCTTATCCCAGTTCTGTTTGTCTTAATGTTTTATGACAACTCTGCCATTATATAGCTGTTTCTAGACAAGAAACTATGTTCTTGTTGCCATTTTCTGATTTATAAAGAACATATCTTCAAAACATATTGTGCTGTTTTTCCATTTTTTGAAAAACAAATCATATTAATACCCAGGGGGAATTAGAAATCATGGATTATTAATTAACAGTTCCTAGACACTCTGATTATCACAACATAAATCATCAAACTGTTTGAATTTAGAGTTTTATAGCAACCAATTGGAAATGATTTTCGATTCTGCAGGCTGATGGAGAGAATGTACATGTTTTGTTTCAGTCTTTGCCTAACAGTAATCTCTTCAAATGTTGCAACACAGGATCCGAAGTATTTTAGAGTTTGAATCCCCCATAGTCTTGCAGATTCTGGCAGCAGGAAACTTTTTCCAGCTAACTTCAGACAAGATGCTGCAGCTGGAAATATTGTGGAACAAGTTGCTAAAACTGCTCTCGGCAGCATTTTGACGTGTATTCAGCAAATAAGTATTTGTTAAATTCCTAACTGGATATTAAGACGTCTTTAATAGTATGCTTTGATTTATGAGCAGCTTCTGCTTTATGTGCATTTCAGAGAGGTCTCTGTCAAGCCTAATCAGGCTGAAGCTGCAGCTGTAATGCTGTCATGGAAACCGGATTATTAGTGGGAATTAAAGCACAAAATTAAGAAGGAACAAAATTAAGAAGTTATTCAGTTTTAACCGCATTAAAGCTTTGACTGCACAAAATTCAAAGTAAAGGAGTCCAAGAACCTCCCCCTCTTGGTCTGTATTTCCATGGCTAAACCTGGCAAGCGGTGCAACAGCATAAAACCAAGCAGCTACTCTTTGACGGGTTTGATCCCCGACAATTTGACTGATACTATTTCACACTGTGTGCCTTTGCAAACCACCCTGCTGTTTACTTTAACGGGACAGTTCGACCCAGCGTTCCACTCTCAAACCCCCCTCTACATTCCCATTTTCTCCTTGGGAGGAGATTTCCTTTCCTTTCCATTCCTGTGAGCTCTCAAATGATGTCATGCTCGCTGAGTTTCCACAGTTCCATAGAAGCCTGTTAACCTCAGGGCTGCCTTTTGCTACCACTCATTTAGGCTTAAAAAAAAAAAGTTTTAAAAAAGGAGATCCCGCTAACCTCTCACACCTTCGTTTCAGTGAAGGATACCATCAGATATAAGTCTTATCTGAAGGAGATTGTGGAAAAGAGGGTGGGATCGAGACATTTTTCGAATCAGTTAATGTTGAAGATAAGGTCTTTTGGTGCTGAAGAACACCCTTTGTGTTAGGTATGGCTTTAATAATATTTTTCTGACCTCTCCTTTTGGCTTTGGAGGATTTCATCTTTTTTTTTTTTACACTGTCAGATTTTTTTTTTTTTATTGAGAAAAACCGCAAGAATGAAAAGTGGAAAACTTACTTTGGTTTAAAAATTTGAATCCTTACTTTGAATTGCTTCTGAAGAATTGAATTTGCCTGAGTTACTATTCTACATCATAAAGTCTTTTTATTGGGAGGTTTTTGTTTCGGAAAAACAAAAAAATACATAATAAATGAGACAATTAAAGTTGCTTTAACTCTCAAGTTAATTAATGATTCAGCCATTGTTCAGCAATAATATATGAGATACGCTGTCTGCTTCTGTCTACCAAAGAGAGGTGTATTTTTTATTAGCTTTCCTTGTAAATTGCTGTGGCTTCACTAACAGCTAGTGGATATTTAAGAGGAAAGCTCCCAAATTACTATCGAATATGCAGTGTCTGTATTCTACTATGGAGCTTGTTTTCATGTACCTTAAGGCAAAACCAGAAGCCCACACAGCACACAGTCCTGGGTTACATTATTACAACCTGCATGCCACCACATTTAAAGAGCACTGCAGTACACACACCCACTGACAGACATTAAAACAAGAAATCACCATCTAATAAACTACAAAAGCACTGCAAACAAATTATCAAAGTGGTGACATTTACGGTAAAGTGAAAGTACACCCTGTTTAAGTTTTATGGTTTTACTAACAGACTTATTGAGAAGGTCCTGTGACTAAAAATGTAAACATTTCCCTTACTGGCTTTGTCTTTTTATTTACCATAGATTAATAAAATTGTAATTATTCTGTAAGTTTGTTAATATTGAGTGTGACTAGAAATTTTGTGCTCATTGATTTTCCTCTCATATTCTCACCTCAGGGGAAAAAATCTATTATTTTCTATTATTATTACATGTGATATACCAACACTAACGAGTACGTTTAAACAGGAAAGTACTTAAATTATTATTTTCCTTTTTTTTGATGAAACCAAATCTGTCAAAAAAGTATGTTGTGCTTTAAGATGCAACTTTCCAGAGTTAAGACTTCAAAGACTAAAAGAGCTGTTGCTGCAGCTAAACCTGCAGGTCTTCTAGGGAATGTTCTTTTGTGCATTTTAGCATACAGTAGATGGTAAAACTACTCCACTATAGCCGCTTTCCCACTGAAAACACATTTTATTTTATTTTTTTTAAACAGGTTGACCTGCTAACTATCGGCTTTTGGCTCTTTTTTCATTTGACCGAAACGCAGAGTCTGACGCCCAGCTGGAAAGCTGTGTGGCCACTGTCCCCCACCGCAGAGTGTCTGATAACGGCATCATGCCAGTTGAGCGTTGATTATGTCGAAAGTGAGACGGAAATCAGGGAAGTAAATAATGGAGAGCAACATGGACAGGAGCTAGAGCGTAGTCAGTATTCTTTATCATTTCGCTCTTTCATCTGTCCGAATCCCTCTCCGGGTCTGGTGTTCCCACTGCAAGCCGATCAGCGTAGAGGTGACTTAAACACGGGTCGCTTGCAGAGTTGTTTGACCCGGGTAGACATGCATCTGTTCCCACTGTAACTAAAAGCCGATTGTTCCCGTTTAAATGGGTTTTTCAACCAGTGTGAAAGGGGTATAAGACAGATTGAGAGAGTTTGTGAGTCTACATTGTACTTAGGTCTATAGTTTGAGAGGGTCATTCAAACGAAGAAATGGGCTTTTACTTCATCCCATTATATCTGTCAACTTATCCCACAGTCTAAGGGCATATTTACACCTGACACACTTAGTCAGCTGTAAAGGGACCAGAGTTAGTATCCCCACTTTGTCCAGATCTGTGGTGTAGGTGTAAATAAAGGCCAGCAAAACCTCGTTTGGAACAAAAAGTCTGCTTTCAAGTGGACTCTGCACTGGTTAGCTTTAGGTATAAATACAAACTGACCAAAACACAGAAAGCATATGACTCATTGGACTTAGCAAGTCACCGTAGTAAGAATGTATCAACAAAATCATACCAAACTACCAGCTTGGCAGCACTGCAACAAGCAAGCTGTAGATCTCCCTCGGATTGAAGGGAACATTTTCCAACACAATTACAAAATTAGAAAATAAACTGTCTTAAATCTCCCCTGAATGAGCTACCCTAGATACTCATAATGGTTTTACATATGTAATTACAGCATAATTTATTAAAAAAAAAAAAAAAAAAAAAAGAAATGCTGCATGCAAGACCCTGCAGTAGCTTGCATCCATTTCCGGGGCTGTGATCTGTCCTGGCGTGGCCATTTCTAACCAATGGATGCAACGTTTTTCACAAGTGTGGCTTTACTCTGAGTTTTAGTCTATTAGAAAAACTGCAGCTTCAATACAAAGATCAGCTGCCAGTAAATTGAAATTGACAAAAATAATAATAAATTAAAATTCCAAATCATGACACTAAAATCTGTTTTTTTCTGTAATGTTCATAAAATGTTCAGTCAGACTTCTGCACCTGATGACAAGTATGTTGGTTTATTGTTCATAAATATAGTACTTTTGTCTAAATTCGTTTGTTTTTTTAAAATGTTTTTAAATTAACTATTTAAGTCAATATTTTATTATACTAAATTATAATGAAATACTTTTGTATTTATTTTATTATTTTTTTTTCAGTTTCGTGAATTACTAGTGTAAATTTATGATTTTCTTTAATGGGATGGTATGTCAACTTTCAAGCACAATTGTGCACTTTAATCCATCTTAAACAAATTTACAATATTGTTATCTACAGTGATATAATAATGTGGCTGAACATAGAGATTAACATCTTACTGCAGTAAATATGACTCTATTTGAAGGATTTTTTTATATTTACCAGGGGTGACAATAAGTTTGGAACGCATTGTCTGACGCATTAAGCACAGTCAGCTCACGACCAAACACACCCTAACCCCTTCACACACTTCTTCATGTGAGTCGTGCAGACATGGGTTTCTTTAGAGTGGCGAGTGGGCGGCTTGGAGCGAGAGGCAGCCCTGGTTTACAGGTCAAGCCTGCAGCTTTACAAGGGAAATCTCCAGAGCCACTATAAATACCACTGTGAGCTTTAAGGGTGCAGTATATCACACCACTGGTTTTGAGGGACCACAAACCGACCTAGTTTTTGTAGTTTTTTTCCCTCTTTTCTTTCAAATGTACAGTGAGTCTGAACACAATTAAATGGGAATTGCCTCCTCTATATTTCTACAGACTGATAATTGATTGGCCCGACTTCAAAACTTTCTTTACAACAAAGAGCTTCAGAATCATATATGGTTATAAGAGTCTAATGTTTGGGGGTGGGTTTAATCTTTCTTTTTCTTTGTTGTAGTTTTGAACAAAGGGAAAGAAATATGTCAGAAACTATTCTGAATACACAGAGGTCTTTTTTTCTGAGCCCCCACCTGCAGGCAAGACAGTTATCCAACTAAACCTGATGTACGGCGACTTGAAATGAGCCCTAATGAATCGCTTAAAGAAACATCTGCACAGTGACAGAGTCAGGGAGCATGTACAGCATAAATCAAAAGCCTTTTTTGCTCTCCAGCTGGTTACTTATACACTCTGTGTCAAGCGTCACTTTCGAAAAAGAATTAATTCAGTTTTACTAGATTTTATGGTGAGAAAAAGAAAAGGTGGGAAAACCTTGGGTTGTCATTTGAACACCTTTACAAAACAGATGTGGAGTCAAAGGACTTAAAAAAAAAAGGCGATGGCAAATTTCATCGGCCTGAACTAGTTAGTGGCAGACGACACTAATTGTTTCCAGAAGTGTTGCTCTGATTCACGCCGACATCAAGCAGTCATGGCTGTGCAGGGAGAAAAGGAGGCAGTTGGAGCAGAGGGAGGGCAAATAATGAGAGGTCAGCCTCCATCCACATTCAAGCTGCCAGACCCAGAAAGGCAAGCCAATTTTATGGTCAATTGGGCAACGCATCTGGACTCGTAGATCACAGGACTGTGGGGCAGGACTTAGCACCCGGCTCAAACACATTTCACTCACACAACACAGACCACACAGCTCCCACAATCAGCGGCAAACAGGCCACAACACACCAGTAGTAAACACAACGCCTGCCAGGAACTGTTTGTAGATACTCATGTACAAGTTTTCAATGCTTAAACATTCACTAATCATATTTGTACAAAGTAACTTGTGAGTCGATAAATTAGGATGCCTGTGTTATTCTCACTAGATATGTAAACAAATAATCAACTAATAATGAATAGTTGATTAATGGCTTATGGATTTTTTTCAATCTTGTAGTGTTACAGCCATCCAGTAGAGGGAGTCACTGCTCATTTTTAACTCACTGGTATTTATAGGAGAAGTAAAACCAGAGCGGATGCAAGCAAGAAATAAAAAAATCAATCAATAGTCTGGCCTAGGATTATTTTAACTCTTAATGGTAACGAGGATGCAGACTTTAGTTTGTGTAGTTTCGTTTTTAAATATTAGCACTTGATAAACTCCTTGAGGTATTACTTAAATAGCCCCCATTTAGCTGGACTGCATGGCCGGGCAGCATCGACTTCTCTGCTGTGCTTGGATAACACAAAACTCTTGTAACAGGATTTTAAAAAAAAAAGCTAGTATTTAGCACAGTGAATGGGAAAGGCCTTTGTGTGTTCATGCTTTTATTTTCAAAGAAATGTCTAATGTAATAATGTTAAATAAAATATTTACTTTTAATCAACTCAGTATTTGATACAACTGGCACAACAAATTATTCAAATATAACGTTGTACAGTTAAAACAAAGAAATAATTAGCTTATTGTGTTATAGAAAGATCATCTTTATACATACACTGTGGAGTCTTTCCACTTCCTGGGAACTATTATCACACAGGACCTATTGTAAAGTCGGAGTTAAACATCAAGTCCCTCAGCAAGAAAGCCCAGCAGAGGATGTAGTTCCTGCCAATGATGGTGCATTTCTACTTCTCCATTATTGAGTCAACCTCACCTCCTCCATCACCATCTGGTATGCTGGTGCCACCACCAAAGCCAAGGGCAGACTGCAGTGTGCTATCTGATCACCACAGAAGGTGATTGGCTGCAATCTTCCATCTCTCCAGGATCTGTACGCGTCCAGGACTCTGAGGCGTGCAGGGAAGATTTTGGCTGATCCCTCGCCCCCCAGCCACAAGCTATTTCAGACACTTCCCTCTGGCAGGGGGATGCGGGCCATCAGGACTAAAACCTCACGCCACAAGAACAGTTTCTTTGCATCCACTACAGCCTTGAAACTGCCTCTCTCCCTCCCTCCCCCGTTCAGGACCTACAAGCTACACCAACGTAGCATCTCCTGACTTTCTGCGTTACATTAACGAACAGCTAGATACTATAATAGCCTATATAGTACATAGCCTATATACTATATTTTGTAAATAGTATGTTTTATGTTTTATAGATTCTCTATTCTGTATATATATTTAATTTTTCCACACAACAATTTATTCAAAGGCAAAAAGCAACACATAGGAAAAAAAAAACAATCAGAAGAACACCTGAAAGACATGCTTGATAAGGTGTGGTGTATCCTATTCTGTAGAATTGGATAGCTTATCTTACCTCTGTGGGGACAGACAGTAAAGGGATGGGGGATCTCAGGTAGTTGAACCGCAGCAATGTTACCATGATTACGCAGCGAATTGCCTCCAAGAAAGCTGATGATGGCCTGAAAGTAAGGAAACATGAAACAACACAAAAGTAACTGAGCAGGTTTAAAAAAAATGTTTTTACTTGATTTATCTTAACATCCAATTCTGACTGATCCCAATTCTGTTAAATGGGACATTCCTCCTCCTCCATAGGCTTCTAGAGATGAGCACCACCCCTCAGTGATGCTGACTATCAAGTGCTAAATATGTAAGCATTGATGGTTGATTGTTAAACAGACAACTTGATGATTTGATTGACTGATGCCAGCCATCATTGGCAATAAATGGTTAACTTAATCCTATATGTTATGAAGTCAAGGCCTCCCTCCTTTGCAGAATTGTTGGGATTAAGTCACATTGTAGGGTGTTGAAACATGTAATGCATACATAAGCTCATGCCACAAATTTAAAATCAGATTCAGTCTCAGACTTGGACACACCAAAACCTTTATTTACGTACTTGAGGTTTATGTCATGAATGGAAGGTTCAACATTTTCCCTCAGGATTGTCTGCCTGATAAGAGAATTCATGGTTCCTTCCTTTATGGGAAGTTGTCAAGTAGGCCAAATCCTCACGGTGCTTGATTGTCATTGTGAAGTTGTGTTATTTTACACAGCTTTTTAAAAGTCTACCTTTCGTTTTCTTTTTTTTTAAATCAATCTAGAGCATTTTCTTTAAAAGAGAACTTAAAATAATCATCAAAATGTTTGTCCTTGAAACAGCCCAATGATTGTCAAATTTGCCTCTTTCTTGTAGTCAAACCATGAAGTCTGACGTCAACTGTGGCCAAAGAGGCCTGCTGAGCATTCAGGGTTGTTCTGGGTTCTTTTGTGACCACCTCGATAAAAACATGTTTTCTTGCTGTGGCTCACAGGGGCCCGAAAGCCTTAGAAATGTCACACTTTCCAGATATATCTCAATGAATTGAATTTGAATAGAAAAGAAAATCGTAATACTGGGTGTGCTGTCTTTTAGATCTGTTAACCAGTTTCACACTGGGACATGTTGGTTTGCAAACATAATTTGAACAAACCTTTTTTAACTGAACCTATCAGTTTGATATTACAATTATTTTTGCTTATTCTACAGTAAAAAAATGAGCTCTACAAAAAAGCTTGACAAAAAAGAAAAAATAAGGTTCTCTGTAAAAGACATTTAAAGTATTCTATACAGAAAATCTACAGCTATATTGAAAGCAAAGCACAAACCTTTGCTCGATGATGAATCCCAGGGAGGTGAGGGTGAGCAGAATATAGGTGGTCATCCCCAAAAGAGTTAACTGTGACAGCATCTAGGACAGACATACAATTCCATATGAATGATGTGAGGTTAAGCTACTTTAAAAAATAAAAACCTAAAGTCAGTATCATGGTTGGTAAAGTCACATCTGCAAGAGACCTTCATGGGAAGCAGCTGTAAACCACACTGCTATTCGACTTTTTATTTGGCAATGCCAACCAAAACATGTCTGACCTTCAGAGTGAGTGCAATGGCACCCATTCAACACTGTATCCAGTGGACTCAGACATGCCCAGTTTACATAGATGGTGTGGTTATCTCACAGGGTTCTTGACAGAAGGCTTGACCACAGATGAAGAGACTGCAGTACAAATCCCCTAAAAAGGAGCCAAAACAACCAAGTTTGGAGCAGAGATCCCATCCAGACTCCCACTGACCTTTTCCCAGCAATTTGGGAAATTCATACAAACACATAAAGTCATGGAGCTAATATGTGTCCTCTAACCTAAGGCCTTGGCTGCTCACTGCAGCTGGAAGAAGAGTATCCCCAGAGGATGCCGTGGGTTGTAAGTTTGGGTTTATGTTTCTCTGACACTCAATACAGAGACTAACAGCCAAATCTCAGTGCTCCCATGCCCAGGAGGAGACACTTTATACTGTCAGGATGAAATAAACCCATCCACTGGATGCAACCATACAGTGTATCTTAATGCTTAGCCAAGCATGACAATCCATAAAATGGATATTACTAAAATCTTTATATGGGAGCACTTGAGGGGATGCAGTTATAGTGGCAACAAATCAGGTGGTGGGGTTTAAGCTTCTACATATCTAATGGAATGAATAACAACCACACAATAATATTGCTCCAGAACCACACAATAAACAGAAAGCAGACATGACATACAGAATGGACAGAAACAAGAGTTGAGGCAAGCACAGGAGGACCCTAAGAAGGGAGGTAAAGTTAAAGGAAGAAAAAAAGGGCAGAAGGCAAGATAAATAATCTAAACAATTGGATAAAAAGTGAAGTCTTGAAATACAAATATGTTTCCATACTCTTAATTACTCCTGCTAATCAGACCTGGGAAATACTAAGTAAAAAAAAATGTCATTGTTTCCTAAAGGACTCTGGATATCGGAGCAGACTAATGTCAGTTCAAACGTTCAGACTGTAGTAATAATAACTGCAAAAAAAATACAGAAATAAGAGGTTCAGTTTTATAGTCTTAGCTACATCACGCTGTACCAGCTGTGGTGGCCCAAATGTTAACTCTACATCTCTACACCATTATTACTCTGTCTGCTGACAAGAAGCAGATTACCTCATTATAGGGGCTATTATTTCTGCCATTACTACGAGTGTTGGAAAAGTTGGTCTGTTTGTTAGTTGAAATAAAAATAGCCCTGTATTTTATTCTTAAATGTTATTTTGATAAGTCACACTAAAAACATGCCCTTAGTTGGCCGTTTTTAAAGGAACA
Organism: Cyprinodon variegatus; assembly: GCF_000732505.1. Classification (NCBI taxonomy): domain Eukaryota; kingdom Metazoa; phylum Chordata; class Actinopteri; order Cyprinodontiformes; family Cyprinodontidae; genus Cyprinodon; species Cyprinodon variegatus. Next base: position 208,332 of record NW_015151479.1, on the reverse strand, counting down.
CTGTCAGATCAGATTTTGGTGTCTTTCAGTTTTAGCTTCCTCTAAGGAGCATTACATCTGCCATTCATGCTGGACTGACTTTAAATTTGGATAGACAGCAAAACTATTTAACCTCCCTTTTCCTAACAGTCTCTGGGCACAACAAACGCTAACATAGCGATTGTTTACATTTATATATACCTCGGATTCATGTAAAATTATTTGAATTCTGCCACATATATATAATACTTAATAATCAAGTGAATTAAGAAACTGCAGATATGTAATGCAAATCCATTTATTGTCCAAAAATGGGGAAATTCACCTCTGCATTTTACCCACCCCCTTGGGGAGCAGTGGGCTGCCATAGTGTGGCAGTGTGGGGTTAAAGGTATTGCTCAGAGACCCAGAGTGCAGGCTGTGGGGATCGAACCAGGTACTGTACTTGCAACTTCTCAGAGCACCAGTGCATTGCTCTAACCACTAGACCAACACTTTCCCATGTGTTAATACAACTAATGCTGGGGTGCAATGGTTTAAGAAGTAGGGTAGGGGTTTGTCCTTTAATGTTTGAGCCCTAGGACCATCTGTCTCAGTCTTTCTGTCCTTGGGAAAAACACCACTTGCCTTGCCTTGGCGGTCAGAGGGCAGGGTGGTGCAGATTGTATGGCAGCCCTGCTTCTTTCAGTCTGCCCCAGGGAAGCTGTGGCTACAACGCAGTTTGTCAGCATCAGTGTGTGAATTTGTGTGTTAATGGGTGAATGAAGTGTAACATGCTTTGGGTTTCTTGGACTTAAAAAAAAGCATAATACAGCCCACTTATGTCCTATAAAGTAAACCTTTAAGTAAATGAAATGCACAACTGACAGAAACGAAAACTAAAAGACCAAGAAAAAAAAGTTTGTTAGATAAGAACTGGATTTAAGTAGTGCCCATCTTTCAACTTTTTAAATTGATCAGAATAAAAAAAAAAAAATCAAACCATAAATTACACTGACATAATATCTGTTTTTCAATTAGTTTGTGATTTCATCTGCTTGCATATAGTGTCTGCATCTTTGGTCCAAGTTTTATCTACTTTACTACTTGCTTTTAACATCTTTATCATGTTTTATTTTCCTTCTATCTTATTTTTTTATTTATTAAAGCCATTTGAAATTGTCTCCGTAATTAATTGTAGTACATCAAAAAACTTGCCTTGGCTTGCCTATAAATATGTACTGGAAAGGGACTTTTCACAGTTCATAGAATAAATTGAATTAATATAGTTTAAGTTTAGCTTGCAAAGAATGTTCATATTACCCAATCGAATTAACCTTTTTCACTTTTCACTAAAGTTGCAGCAGCGGATGACAGGCTAAGCCCTTTGACTGTTTATTTTTTGTTTGTGTTTTTTGGGAGGGCAAGGGGTGGGCTTTGAAACAGATGCTTTTCTCTGCTGTATTTTACTTTAAGTTTATTAAAAGTCACTTTACTTGTTTTATCCAGAGAGTTATTTGACATTAGAAAGCAGTTGACCTCAAACATGAAATTTTCTTGCTTTCAAGAAATCATATAAACACCTTAAAGTATAGCAAGTGTATCAGCTTTATATAATCTAATTACATCAATAGTATTGAACTTAAAATTTCTCAAAACACAGGAAACTAATTTCAGTGATTCTCAGAGATAACAAACGAATGTCAGCTTCAATTAACTTTTCGCTTGTAAAAGCAACTAAAGCAAACTAATAGGGCACGCATGTTGACCTAATAATGATGTAATTTAAAAGTGACTTTACTTTTTTTATGACTTTGAATTAACACAGAGCTCATATACTGTCCAACAGCGTGTCATCAATTGTCAGACAAAATAACTGGCTAGGGGAACATGTAGGCATAAATACATAACAGTGACATGATTTATTGTTCGGCCATGGAGCTCGCTTTGTTATTTTCCCCTCCAAGTCCTGATTGCTGCATCCTGAAGGCTATTTGGGTTGGGAAATGGTTGACTCGACAATTAAGCGTTTGTGTTCACTGCTGGACCACCAGCTAGTGTTTCATTCGCCAACAGGGAGGGGAAACCTCAACTCAGAAGAGAAGATGTATGTGTGTGGATGTTTTAAAAGGGGACCACAAATGTAAAAGCTCTGTCTAGGTACCGATCAGTAAAAAAAAAAAAAAGACATTTTATTTTGGAGTTTTGAAGAGAATGGGCGTGACGGCACTTTTGGGCTAACCAAAACTATGCCTGTAGAGAGAAAAAAAGCTTCCAAAGATAACTCCTGAGGAGATCTGTTTTCCTTTTTTTCCTCCGGCTGGAGGAAGGGGGTCTCTTGGCTTGTCGAGTGGAAAATAATAGACAAAGGTTGTTTTAAAAGGGAATGTCGATCCGTCATCCTGTCAAGATGTTAGACAGAACTAGCGTTTTACCACTAGATAAGTATAGGATTTAAGTCCACCATAAAGAAGCCACAACAAACTGCTTAATTGGCTTAAATAATGTTGTCAAACAAACACATAGAGCTTAGACTAAAATCTGAATGGTCCACACCACCTCTGATAACTATTTTATGCTTTATATGAGCAGGGCTCGATGTTAACCATTGCCCGATCGCCCCGGGGCAAGTAGTTTTTATTGTCGGGAGGGTACAAATTTGCCCAGCGGGCAAATGCAATGATCTCAAAAAAAATGTATTTATCACTCAAAATGACTTTAAAATCACCGACATTCGACCCACAAGCGTTGCCGGCACCATTTTTGTTGTTTTGTACACATTCTCGTGTGATTTGAAAAAGCTGCGTGATTTTCCGCCAGACAGCGTGATTTTTGTCCGGAGATTTTTATCTGACACATTTTTTTCGACTTGGCAGGCTAAAAAAACAACAGCTAGGCTATTTTACCCTCCACCAATTTCACCCACCACCCAGATAACTCTAGATTAAAAATTATTTGTCAGGGATTAGGACAATTGGCATAATTGTATGCCATGCGCACAGTGTAAATATGGCTATCATAAGGCAGTCTTCTGTACAGTGATGCAGGTCATACATTGAAAAATGTTCATTAAATTTTTTTCTCTTAGACATTGGAGAGGTGCATTTAAATGTTATAGAGCTAAACATGTTAAATTGGTGACCTTTTATTATTATTGTCTTGTTGTTGCATTTATTTTATCAGGGAAAACTAATCCTGAGTCAGTTAAAAGTCAGAGAATTCTGAAATTATGTAAGACTGTGGAAACCCTGTATAAAATAACTATGTATAATGATTCTCTAAAAAAGTCACATTATATTAATAGTATTATCTTGTATAAAAATACCGTTGAAAGTTATTCATTTGTGACATTGACTTCTGTCTTGTGACTTATCTTAAGTTTTTAACCTGCCAAGTTTTTGTTTTAGATTTTTAACATTACAATTTATATTCTTTCAAAGCACACAACAGTTTAAAGCAAAGTTTAGTTTGAAAAGAATGTGCAGGAAGGATTGAAAAGCATGTTAACATGGTAATGTAGGCTTGAGTTCATTATCTGACGCATGCAGATACACACCAGGAACCTGTAAACTTAAAAAATACTGAATTACAAAAAACATTTAAAAAACAAACATGTTTCATTGATATATATATACAAAAATGAATAATAGGAACTATATTTATCAAACATTATGCTGGGCAAGTAAAAATTGTTTCTGGGCAAATGAAATGTGAAAGTCACTTGCCCAAAGGGCTAGTGGTAAAAATCCTTAACATCAACCCCTGATGAGTAACATAAAAATCTATCAGTGGTTTAATGAAGCAAAGTTTTAAATATCATATAAATGGGAGGGATACCTACCATTTTGCTCTCAAACAACTCATGGTAAGTCCACAGTACCAGCAGGAAATGAAAGGTCACATAAACTTGAAAAGACAGTGGCCAGTTGGGATCATGGGGTACTTCCTTTCCAGTTACCTGAACAAACAGAAAATAAACTGGTTTAACCAAAGCTCTATAAATATTTTTTCATGTCAAAATTTATCATTTATTTACATGTAAAGATACAGATGAGACCTGGACAACATTTATTGCCATTTTGTAAACACAGAGTGTATGCAAATAGAAAT
>NW_015151479.1:199218-204179 GCF_000732505.1 Cyprinodon variegatus | reverse complement strand
ACATTTCCATTTCTTAAAGTGCAGCAGATTGGAATAAGATATTTCAATATCAAATTACAGCATACATTTCTGCAGGGGTTTGATTTTTAATGTTCAACCTGAACAATCTGACTGACTGGTGGACAGAGGGTTGAACGAAGTATCCCAATTTGTTCTGAGAGTGTTCCAAACATACCTTTGTGGCAAAGTTAAAATGTATATGGATTAGGGCTCCCAGTATTTATTATATTGTTTATACTTCCATTGCTAAAATGAGTCCAGCATTGGGAAACACTCAAATTGAATTCCAGCCTTCTCCATGTTTCAACAGAAATTGTGGGAATGTTGTTTTTAATCAGTCACCATTTCTGTTCAAGTGTTGCATGACAACATGATGCTCTCTAGGTCCAGTAAGCACATCCCTTAATCTAAAAATATTAAATCAATGTGCATCAGTATTTTTTCTATATTGGCTTGAGAAGAAATTCACACTGTATGCAGAAATAAAAGCATTTACTTGTCATAAAACACCTGAAGCATTATCTTAGATGGTTTGATGGACTGATGAGAAGTTAGAGACTCTTAATGTATTAGACTGATGGGCTGAGCATCTAGAGAAATGTTCTTTTCACTCTTTGGGTTGACTATTGACAAAAGATTAAACTTTTTTCTCTGGTATCTACTGTGTTTGGCTCTACTCATTATTTAGGGTTTTCCACTTAGTTCCAATTCCTTTATTATTTCTAACCATTCAAGGATCCAAGTGAGCCAGTTTGAGCTTAAAATGCATCTTGAAATACCACTGGTCATGGATTGCCTCGGGGATAGTGTCACTACTTGAGCCAAGTGCACTGGTCCACTGTCACTACAAGCATGCTTGGTGCAAGGGATTGGTGTCTAGTCAATGAGTCGATGCAATCAGCTGTTTTTCCTTAGAGAGAAAACTTTGAACTATTCTCTCAGTAAAATACCTTGAGATGACATATGTACGGAATTGGCACTACATAAATAAACTAAATTGAATTGGTATAAATCAGCCCTTTTGTTACAATACAGTATAGTATGGTTTTGTTGAAACGACTATACAATGTTCCCCAAAATAACAGTTTGTCCCAATGCAGCTTTCGTTCAATTCTATTTCACACAAAAAAGAACAAACCAAATAACAATATATAACAAATAAATCACCTCTATATCCTGGCATGCTAATGCCTGACCTAGCGCCCTGGTTTTCAAAGTGGGTAACCCACCTGTTACAGCATGAACAATTTACCCCTCAAATAAAGCATCTTGCCAGACAACTGTGCACATAGTGATCAAACATATCACTCTTTTCTATCCTAGGTTAGATGTGTAACTTATCGGAGGTTAGTTACAAAAGGGTATTATACACTCAATAAAAATATAAACGCAACAATTTTGTTTTTGCTCCCATTTTTTTATGAGATAAAGTCAAAGATCTAAAACTTTTCCACATACACAATATCACCATTTCCCTCAAATATTGTTCACAAATCAATCTAAATCTGTGATAGAGAGCAGTTCTCCTTTGCTAGGATAATCCATCCCACCTCATAGGTGTGCCATATCTGCAGTATTTAAATATAACTCGATTGTCTCTAAGACACAATTACAGGCTTAAAATGTCAATAGCAGTTAATTTCATAATACTGGATCTAAATGTGGGAGAACAGCTGCGTTTAATCACCAGAGAAGCCCTAGTTCTTGAGCCATTTGTGCATAAGGACACAAAAGAATAGGCATGATGGAGAAGGGAACATACATAATCTGCCTACATTTAGTTATTACAGCTGAAAATCTTCTGCATTGGAACATTTATGAAAACAGTTTCGCCTTTTAGCAAAAAAAATAGCTAATTTTGTAAGAAACAGTGGATTAAAATAGAAAAAGTTTTAAATATGACCTTAAATATTGAGCAAATCGTGTGTTCTGCTATGGAATTTATTGGCAGTAGATGCCAAACATCAACAGTCATGTTAGTTCAACTTCATAATTCATTCATAATTCAATCTAACTGTAAATAAAGCCCAAAGGGTTTATGATGAAACTGCAAAGAATAAAAAAAGGCAGTCATGTGATCTGGGATTTTGCAGCGATCTTGAAGTACCGAACTTTTACATGTGGTTTTCCCTACATCCCATCCCAGTTGTGTAGGTATTCCAGTTGTCTGCTCTGTTTATTCTCAACAACAAAACATGCAGGCAAACTTCATCTACTCATTCTCCTCTCTTACCTTTTTTTTTGCCCCATCAGCAAAAATCACATACAGAAAGCCAACATATTTAACTGAAATTTCAACATTTCCCAAGTGCAGAAACTCTTTAATGGCTTTAAATGGATCGTTTGGATGAAAAGTCAGAGACGTTTTCTTTTTTTTTTTTTTTCCTTGTTCTCTTGTGCGGATAAATGTGTGACACCAAAGGCGTTATTTCAAAGCAAACCACTGAAGCATTCAACTGGAACCTTGATTTTTTTTTCTGCACCGACACACACACATACACACATTCACAGTTTACTGCATGTGGTTTCAGTCCTGCAAACTCTGTTTAAAGACGTTATTGTGACGCCTTCATAGAGGCTCTGCAGCTTTTATTTCATGTGGCAGTTTCTTGTAAAACTTGTAAAATATATGAATCCTTCAAGAAGGAATGTTCTGAGTCATCCAGGCCTGTGTTTTGTGTGTGTCAAAATGATTGGTAATGAAGCCTGAGGGCTTTTTATATATATTTTTTCGTGATGTGGTCAAGAATGTTGCAAACCTTGGGATTGTCGACGTGGTCACCAAGACGAGGTTTACCAGGTTTCCAGCTCGGGCCTTTGATGAAAGTTGACACTTTGTTGCTGAGTGCTTTGTAAAATTTGGATTTCTTCCATAAATATACATAGTAGTGCAACTGAAAGAAAAGAGAAACACAAGTCAGACCTCAGGTACAACAAAACATTTACCTTAAATGCAACCAAGCAAAAGACTGGAATAATTAATCTTGTACTGCAGCTTTTCGGATGTCATTAGGCAGAACATTGCTCATGCCGGGCTCTGCCAACGATGCAGCCTACAACACTAACATTCACCTGGCATTTTATTTTATTGGCCTCTTTCACCTCAGCTGGGCAGTTTGTTTGAACTAGAGCAATAATGTTATAGTTACAAAAAAGGCCCTGAAGCCAGCAAAGACTGAGCTAAAACTTCATTTATAGAAGGAGCTCATTTTCAGATGTGCTGCTTGACAGAAGCATGACTGACTGTAGCCACAGAAACAAGAGAGGACTAACCTGAACATGGAGGATTTCAAACGTCTTGATGGGAAACACCAGGCCATATATGACTTTATCCGATTCTGCAGCAAAGGTACCTGAGAAACACAAGCAGAGCAAGTGAAATTCTCAGAAAGTCTTTGGTCTAAAGCACTGAAGTACACTAGATATCTTTCCCAAACCCTTTGCTTTCATATTTATTTCCCCATCATCATTAAGGCAATAGATGATACATTTATGTTTCGCAATAATAGTGTTTTTCAGGTTGTGTGGTTGTTTGAAGAGGACCCAAATGCAGAGACAGAAGCTTAGGTGGATTCTTGTGGATTTAGATTGGTTCAAAGAAGATAAAGTCCACAAACAAAATACAGATAACCAAAATCCTAGAGACGTCAGGGAAAACACACACAAGGGGCAAAGGAATGATTAAGAGCAAGCAAAGAGCAACTGAAGAGGAGGAGTATAAACGGGAGACTGAACAAAGACTATGTTAATCAGCAGATCAACAGAAGGTAAACAAGAAATACATAAGAACTCAAATACAACAAAGAAAGACTATAATAAGGCTAAATGGAAATAATACCAATGAAAACTCAAATAGAAAACTTAAACAGAACCAAAACCATGACAACTGTAATTATGTGACTGGTGTGAGGCTGAGGTAGTACACTTATAATCAGAAGTAAAAGCTCACTCATCAGAACTGACTTAGAAAACACAAACAGGCTGTAACAACACTTTTTAATCACATGTAATGTATTGCTTCGGGCTAAGATAAAGGGTAGGATTGATAACAAAAAAGTAATATGTAGGTTCAGCATCTCAAAGTTCAACGTGAAATAGAAAAATAATAATATGTCTTACCAAACAATCGATCCCAAACTATAAGAATTCCCCCATAGTTTTTGTCGATGCAATACAGGTTCCTTCCTGTTGAAGACACACTTGATGATGTTAATGTTTTAAGGAGCATTAAGCATTTTATCCAGCAATCATCAATCTTCCAGACTTTATGACATGCTGGTTGTAGCTTGTAATAATGTTTGACTCACCATGATGAACTCTGTGATGTTTAGGGGTGTTGAAGACCCATTCTAAAGGCCCAAGGTCTCGGATTAACTACAAAAATATAAAGAAGATTTCCGACTTAGGATTTTTCCATACTTCTGAAAAAAATTGCTAGACTTTTTGTGTGTAAATTAGGCATGTCCCAATTAGATTATATAAGATATTGGTCCAATATTAGCCAAAAAACTAATATAGGATTTTATATGCCAGCATCCAAAATCTCTGATATGTCATGCTTATAGAAACACTCTGCTTCTGTTAAAAGGTTATGCAACTCATCTCTTAATTTTAGATGGGTCAGTTGTTTTCGTACCTATTGCTATTGACTTTTGTTTCCTTATTTAGTAATAAAACTTGATCAAGCTTTTTCTATCATTCTGCGCCATAAAATAACTAATAAAAGTTGGTACGATTTATTTTCATATCGATGGAAGTTTCTTCCTGTTAAAAGGGAGTTTTTCCTCTCCACTGTCGCTACAAGCATGCTTAGTGTGAGGGATTGCCTTCGAGTCAATGATTTGATGCAATCAACTGGTTTCCCTTTGATAGAAAACTGTGAATCAATTTGACTGTACGATCTGGAGAATTGTAAAATGGCTTGAGATGTCATGTCTTGTGAATTGGTGCTATATAAATAA
>NW_015151479.1:164136-199095 GCF_000732505.1 Cyprinodon variegatus | reverse complement strand
TATATATATATATATATATATATATATATATATATATAAAGATATATATATATATAAAGATATATACGATATATAAAAAAAGACAAATGCTTTAAGCTTGTACTCCAAGATAAGATTTTTGTCCTCACTCAACAAAAATTCTTATTAGTAAATTCTTCAGGCGTTTCAACTGTATGAAAATATTGTTGGTATCGGTTAAAGTCAAACACATCCATGCACTGCCCATCTTAGCACTTTTCACTGCAGAATAAATTCTAAAACCTGCATTATAATAGTATTTCTTTCATAATATTAAACTCAATCAGTCACTTTAGTTTGCAGCAGCCACGCAGAGCTTATTCTTCCCAGTTCATATTTCTCACTTGGACTAAGCTTGCATGATCTGATCTTTCAGTCTAGATTCATCTGTAGGCTAAACAAAATATCTCAATGATTCATTATTTCTATGTAATGACTGGGATCTGGCAGCCAAACATGAGGAGTTTTATCTTCAATGAAGGAGGACCACTCTACTTCAGCTCTGGAGGTACAGCCAATAGCATGCTTGTAAATTTACATGACATCAGAAAAAAAAAAGGTATAAATTACAACCTGTGAGAAAATCGTGACTATTATGACCATTTCAACTAATAGAGCACTAAAACACGGAGAGCTTTCCAAATCCTCCTGTTCCCTGTAATGGTCCTGGGGATTGTAAAAGTGATATTCCCAGTCACTTTAAAGGCAGACAGAGCGGTTGTGCTTCTGTTTGGAATCTTTCATAAAATCTCATTATTTTTTATTGAACACAGGTTCTACACTGGAGTGCAGAGAAGAAAAAGCTGAACTTAACCGACAAATTGGAGCTGGCACACGAAGAGAGACGACTTTAAAGCCATTTCAGTTAAATATTAAGTCTGCTTAGCAACAGGAAATAGATGGGTTCATTCACTTAATGCCAGTGCTAAACTGTTCTCTAAGTAAATGCAATTTTTTTCAATATATGACTCCCACATGTTAAAAACCATACTGTGTAGACAAGACCACTCCAATAAACAGAATAAAAATGTGTTTTTTAACCATTTTCCAGACTAATTAAAGGACCTGGCCATTATGGGACGGTTTGACGTGTTTCCCAAATAGCCCTAAGATATAATTCATCAGGATGACATTAGTACACTTTCCTGTCCAAAACACAAAATCAGCTGGATTACAGAAAAAATGGAAAGTGTTTTTTTTTTTGTTTTTTTTTTCCCCCACTCTCTATCCTTCAACCACCCTACTGATAATCATTGTACCACACTGCATCATGACCACTGCAGGATTCTTGATAAATCCCTGGAGAATGCATCTATATATATTTGAAAGTTTTGGCACCTGTACCAATTAGTTTTAGCCTTTCTGCAGAAGAGCGAACACCATGAGTTCATCAGGTCATCAAAAGATGCAGGTGAAGGAGTTTTATATGCAGAGTCCAACTAAACGTTGAATGTGCAGTCGTAAAAAAACCATATAAAACACTGCATGTGCTTTTTCATCTTTAAATCCTCCATCCTCTTTATTGCTATCATTGAGGCTTTACGTTCTATATAACATCAGTTGAATAAATTCTGTGTAAAAAACCAAAGCTTGAAAAGTCTAAACGCTAACGCTGATAGAAACACACCTAATGTAAAGAAAGCAGAAAGGAGAGCTTGATCATCCTGTAGAGGAAGCTCATAGCCAACGTCTTAGAGTTCCTGCAACGGATGGAAAGTCGATAGGTTGACTAAGCATATGTGCTGCTCCATAGTAATTGATGAGGTTCAGCTTAAAAATAGTTGGGAAACGACTAAGTAAAAGTCTAAGAATAATGGGTATGTAAGTTTACACCAACAGATCAGCCTGCACTTCAAAAAGAAAAAGTTGTTTTTTAATAAATGAAATCTGCTTCATGTGGGACTTCTTTCTGACTAGTTTTAAGCTTTTATTTGCCATAAGAATTTTAATGTTCTTCAACATTGAGATTTTGCGATTCAATTTATTTTACTATAAGTAGGGTACTGAGTTTCTCAGTTTTCTAAAACTCATTCAAATAAATTAGAAAAGCATGCCAAAGGAGTATATCATGATAATAGAATAGAATATAAAATAATCTAATAAAAATAACTCCAATTGGGATAAGTTAAAAAAAAATAAAATGTGGTTTATTTAGCATAACAAATGTCTGTTAGTTAATGAGTTGATTTATGATAATCGCATTGATTTATTTTGCCTTACAGAAACTTGGCTGCGGCAAGAGGATTATGTGAGCATATGGAAGGAAGATCTTTTAGTTATTATACTTTTCTCCTGTGGAACAAACTACCAGTTTTAGTCCTTGAGGCAGACACCCTGTCTACTTTAAGGATAGGCTTAAAACTTTCTTTTGATAAAGCTAATAGTTAGAGTGGCTCAGATTATCCTGAGCTATCTCTACAGTTATGCTGCTAAAGGCTTAGATTGGTGGAGGACAAAGGGACCCTTTCTCATCATTCTGCTTTATTCTATCTCTTCTATCTCTATTCTCCCACTCTGCAGATTTTATATAGTTCAATGAAAAGTTATTCTCTCTCTACTTTTTCTTATAGAAGCTTCATCTGGTCTGGTCCTCTTTGGCTGTGACAACATCCTAGAGAGAAATATCTGTGTTTTTCTGGATGGGATCGCCTGTGGAGCTGGTTGACAGTTGCCTTTTGTATCTTTGCTTCGTTCTGTATCTCTGCTTCTGTCTCCTTGAACCCCAGTCAGCCTCGACAGATGGACGCTCACACTGAGCCTGGTACTGCTCGAGGTATCTTTCTGTTAAAAGGGAGTTTTTCTCTCCATTGTCGCTACAAGCATGCTTAGTGTGAGGGATTGCATCCGAGTCAATGAGTCGATGCAATCAACTGGTTTTCCTTAGATAGAAAACTTTGAATCAATTTTAACTGTATGATCTGGTTGAATTGTCTCTCTAAAGTGCCTTTAGATGACATGTGTTGCCAATTGGCGCTATATAAATAAATTGAACTTAATTGAAATTGAATAACAGTTACCTCAGTGTGGATCCAGAACTGGTAAAGAAGGTTTAACTGTATGTGAACAGCGAAGACAGATGGAGGAACAGCTAGAGCCATAGGAAGGTAGAAGATCTGAAGAGGGCAAAAGAGAGAAACAACATAGTCTGAATCAAACTATCATGACTGATATTAATGTTACGAAACACATTTGTTTTTATATCATTCATCAGCTTTAAACTGAAAAGTTAAGTATTTGACTTCAGGAGGTGATCAGATAGAAATCAGCATCCTAAACATGTGTAGAGTTTCTGATCCCTTTACCAAATTTGTTTCTTCTGTTTTACCTCTTTGTTTGTGTCTTTGCAAAAAAAATCAAACATCTTAAGGAAAATATATGGCGGCTTTTTATGTGATTGTGTACTTGTTCTTACAGTATTCCGTACATGCACAGGATGAACTGGAGTCATACCCAAAAATTTGCAGTGTAATACATGAAGGTAGTGGGTATCTAGCCATCACTCAGTGTAGACTTAGAAATATAGAATATTTGTGAAGTTTTTTTACAGCATCACTCAAAGAGGATAATTAGTTTGTGTCATAATAATGGAGAAATGTGTCATCTTGTGCTGCAGTGTAACTAATTTATTTCCCAATGCTCAGAGGAAAGGAGAAATTGATTTTCTTATTAACCATTCAATAACTACTAACCAAATTATTGGAATTGCAAAGAATAAAAAAGTTTCTTACCCAAGAGGTAAACTGCTGGGTGAGCGACTGTCTGAGTGCAGTGGTCAGGTTATAGTACTCCGAACTGTGGTGAACCTGGTGAGCAGCCCAAAGGATGGCCACCTCTAAAAAAAGAAAACATTGAAAGGTAACACATAAATGAGTTTATCAGTTCATTCACACTCAGAAGTGTTAAAGGGAGGAGAGCAGCAAAGTAAGTTTTATATGAAACCCCTAAAAGTGATTTATCCCAACAGCCCTACTCCTTCCCTAGTTGAGTAACTGTATACCTCCGGCCTCAGAAGGAGTCATTTTAAAAACACTCCTGGCCAGCTGTGCTGAAAAGCTGAAGGTTGAGACTGACTGCCCATTGAGGGGCTGGTGGAGGGGTTTGAGCTATTATGACTACACGGCTATTTGGCTACAGTTGGTAAGCGTCCAGCTTGATGTCCCAGTGCTCCAGTTTGCATTCCTCTGCTGTGTTGTGATACTTGCTGCATTAATATATCGGTGTTACACTTCATTTTAACATTCAACGGGAACATGCTTGTTAACTTTCACTGGATCCTCAAGCTGTTTCCGGACCACCCCGTCTAGCTTGTGCTTTTTGGCACCTTCTATCCCACTTCTGTTTCTGCTGCTGTCTAAGAGAGAGCCATAACTTTCAACTTATAAACCATAATGCCAAACTTTAACTTTCAGAAATATTTCAATACTTGGGAATAAAGTAAATATTTCAGATTTAAGCTTTGAGCAGCAATTCTACCAGTAAGGTCTAGATTACCAGAAAAGTTACACCCAGTAAATAAATGATGTATTTGTATACAAGCGGTAGAAATACCGACTGGTCCACCTAAGAACCACTGGGAGCTGAACCCACTGAGGACAATGGAGATAACATTGAAGTTCTGGAGTACAGTTAGAACTGCAGAGGTCATTGTGCTCCTTCCGCTACCTGCACAGGTCTAGGACCAGAAAAAGGACCATACTTTTGGTTCTTGGCTGCTTTTTGTGTGACATTTAGAGTCAGATAAGAGTAAGAATCTCAACGGCAAAAAAGACCAGACAATAAAAAAGGGACACGTTACAGCCAGAATTATTATCTACTCTGCTAACAGATAAATGTTTGTGAGCCATAACAACCTCTGTTCCATCCGTGTTGGAATAAAGGAAACATAAAAATGGGCTGAACACATAAACCCATACATACCTTCTCTTTTTCTAATTTTATCCCTACCACCATCTTTACATGTCATGTTTTCTTTTAGTTATTGATAAAAATGAAAAGAAATGTCTTGTTTTTTCCACAGACAATTGGCCAATTAAGTTTATCCTGATTCTGTCTAACTTTTCCCACTGCCTGAATGTACATGTTAGGTTGAAACTACTTTTTTTTCCAAGACAGCTCGGCGAGTACTTCATCAGTACATAATGCCAGGCACATCATGATGTAGTGCAAGTCACTCACTCATTGTATGACATAGACACAGTAAGCAAAGTCACATGAGAAGTCATTTAGCCCCACAATCAGCCAAGATCTGAGTTATGATGTTTGTGGTGAAATAGTGACAACTTGTGGAAATACAACAATCTCAGGTTAAACCACAACACAAAATATCTGGTGTTCATGATGAAGTGAACAGGAGAGGAAAGCACTACTTGGGGTGATGCTGCTGTAAGGATAAGACAGTGGTCTCTTCATGGTGCTTACCTTGCCTCAGGCAGGTGCAGATGGAGAAAATGTGAAGCTTTAGACAGAAATAAGTACAGTTACTGTGTGCTTGGTTTGAAAAAAAATTATAATTTAAAGTGGATTATATGGATTAGGCACCATTAACATCAGTGATAAACATGCTATGGTAAAATTTGAAAACCCTTGTTAAAATAGTTAAATAACAAAGTTTTATGAAAGTTATTTACACTCAGTCCAATGTTCTCAGACAGTGTAATTTATACTTCAAAAGGTAAGTTTTGTATTTTGTTCAGTAATTGTGGCCAATTGGGTCAATGGTAGTTTCAATTAGAGCCACTCAGTAATATAAGACCATTAGATTTTTTGGGAAATTGATCGGAGACATTCTGTGTGTTTGCGCACCCTAACTGTAATACACTCAGAACTTAGGACCCAATATTCAAGGCGAGACAGACGGTGGGACGATTCAACGCTTTTGTTGAAATCAGGACGTGTAATGTGGATCTGCAGCGGCTGCGGAGGGAGGCGGGCACCGCCCATCAATGGCAACTCTTGTTAGAGAGAAACAGGTAAGTGACAATGATAATCTGAAGGAAGATGATTATCCATGTGAGTCAAATAGCTGGTTTAGCAGTTCAGTCCATCTCCTTAGAGTGAGGTATGATCCAGCCAATAGACTCCCAACGAGATGCGGCGGCAGAGTAAACCAGATGATGCAGCCCCAGTAAATAAGCATGAATCTGAGCCAGGTCAGGGAAACAGTTTGGAACAGGTAGGCTCAGAGATCCAGGATCCGTAGCCCGGACAGGGGTTCCAATCAGAACAGGAACAGGCAAGTCTTGGGTTCCAGGAGTCCAACAGAGAGTTAAGGCAGACCATTCAGATGGAAACAGGCAAGCTCAGTAGTTGAGAGGCAGAACAAGGTGGGATATTAGGAAAACTACTGTACGTTAAAATTCAACATGATTAGGAACTCTACGAATATCTAAAAAACCTCTCTCACCACTGGTCTCCGAGCATGAACTAGGGTCTCAGCAATGATCCAAAACTCAAACTCAAAGTAAAACTCAAAACACATCAGTAATCTCAGCAACGATGATCTGGTCCCTATAGCTGGGAATGAGCCGTATATAAAGCAGCAGGAGCAGGTGGATAATATGAGTGATCATTTGTAATAGGGCAGAGTAGGCAGGTGAGTCAAGTGAGCAATTAGGTCAGATATCACAGTCATGATCATGACACTAATGGTGTCATGATACATGTGAACCTCATCTGTGGGTGTAACCAGGTTTGTATATTTTCCTGCATGTCGCCACCATGTATAACCTTACAGCTATTTACCGACATTTGGCATAGAAAAGAAAAAGCGTATTTCAATACTCAGGAGTTGAGGCATTTTAGTTGGTACCATAAAAGAAGATAGGTTTGGTACCCTGTCCTAAACTCAGATAGATTCAATACATGGTATAATGGATATTATTGGATAAGCCAGTGGTTCCCAGAGTGGGAGGCACACCACGTAGGGTGGACTCAGTGTATTTGCAAAATATATATATTGATGGAAACGTTAAATTCGTTTGTGAAGCAAACTGAACAGTTTAACCTAAAATAATTTCATTCTAAAATAGGTTGTTTTATGATTTTCTATGATTGGTCAGAGGGAGACACTACAACTTTCTTTTAAATCAAAGGGGGTATCCAGGGGAAATTTTTAGGAACCACTGGGTCAAATAGGGAGAACTAAATATGCCTAATCGTCTGAATCTACGAGAAATACATCAAACCGAAGGGTTAAAAGCTACTACCACATTTCTGTATAAAAGGTTAAAAAGAAATCCGTGAGTAAGCAATAGAAATTAATTATTTAATTAGCTTTAATCTTAATTGCCAGGTTAACAAGCAAATTAGCTAGATAACTTTCTTAATCCAGATTGGGCCAATTAAATTGACTAATTACTAAACCAAATTTAACTAGCTTAGGTCAAGGCATTGATTTAACAAGACCAGAACCACAGAGTATTTTTTTTTTTTTAAGTTTTGCTTTACACAGCAATACATTGGACCCCGAGTTTCCTTTGTAATCGTCATTTATCCTAAAATTGTATTTTGCTTAGGAACAGGAACAGCTTCTGCAATCTAAATGCAATAAAAAATACATACAATAATTACCACATCACAAAAAAATAAGCTTTCCCAACAATGCATTACTCTTAGACCAAGATATAAGAGCCAAATCCTGAATGCGTCCTTTCCCTCTGACATAAAACCCTGTGTGGTGGGTATGCAACACCTGAAAAAACACACAGCTGAACACTGAAGGTAAGTGTTTTGAAAGCAGAGACGTGTCACCATCTGTCTGTTCCTGGTTTAATAAATGAAGCTGTTTTAACTCCTCAAGTGTTTGGGACACCTCAAGTGAAAGCTACGGCTCCTGAACATTACTTCACACCTTTCTTATTTAAATAATACAACTTGAGTTTAGAAGGTGTGACTGGATAAAAGTCTCAAAAACACATTAAAGGTATAACAAATAATTGACTTTCTCTTCTTTGGATTTTTTTTTTTTTTTTGTGTGGACATTTTAACACAGAATTATATTTCATCAGCCAGAGCAGGAATGTGGTAGAGCAAGAGGGAAGAAAACTGACTGGATCAACAGGAGCCAAGAACAAAAATTATGATTTTTCTTCCGTTCTGAACTTTGGGGGATTCAACGATGAATAGTCCCTCTACGGGACATACTGGGAGGATAATCCAGCCTTTGTTTAATTCCAGCAGCCTACGGCATTTGCCATTTTTCACTTCACAGGAGTCATGCTTGGCAGGGTCTAGGACTTAGGGTGGCTAAGATTGATGCTTGTTGTCGTTGACAGGAAGCTGGAACTGCTAAGCTTCACTGCAGGCCCTGGTCCTCCTCTGAGGAAGCGGCGGGACACTGCATAGTTTGGCTGGACTTATTCAGAAGGGAAGTCCTGTTAATGATGAGAACCAATGCGATAGAGCCAAAACTCCCAGCTACAGCAAAAAGCTATATAAGACAGGTCTCTAGTGATATCTAACTCAGAGCTTCTCAGGAATAACAGGGATGATTGGATGCTAACCAGGTGAAGAACATTCGTTGGATCATAAATAGCACCCATGTACATGAAAAACTCATATTCTAAACTGACCTTTGTCAGACAGTCTGAAGAAAAAATTTTCGGGTAAATATACACAGTAGTGCAGTAAAAAATCTATTTGCTCACATATCCAAATGATTGAATTAAGGCTTTATCTCTACTTATATAAATTGCTGAATCAATGTAAGACTGGCTGTCATGTTGGTAATAAAACCATTATGTATGATGATGTATGCCCATGATCTTGTGGTCATATAGTGCTGGCCTGCAGCAGCTGTTAAGGATTTGCTCACAAAACAGACTGGATTTTAACATTAAATGCAAAAACAAACAAACAGTAAAATCATGATTGTCAGAAGCAAAGAGGATGTTATAATTATGTTTTCCTCACTTTATTCTTTCTGGCCACATGATCAAATCAGTGACTAGGTGATATTTGGGACATTATATAACTGATGACCTGTCTGATAAAATAGATGTTTACAGGCAGTGTTGTGTGCAAAATGTACATGCTAACATGCTTATTAGGAGGTTCTTTTTGTGCTAGGTAGCGGCGAAAATTGCACTTTTAAAGCAAATTGTACTCAAATTATCCTGGCTACTTGTGGAGGCATTATAGAAAAAGGCAGCATGCAGAAACTACTGGCAGCTTACAATAGTGGCAGGAGGAGGCTGCTCAAGGAGTAACAATTGAATAGTGCAAGTGTAATATTTGTTAATGTCAACGTACCAACTTGAGCTACTGAAGTTGGAAATATTATATACAGATGTATAAGTAGGACAAAAATCCTCCGCTAACAGTATTATTTATACCCTGATTATTAAAAACCCTGCCTAATTTCCCTTCATCCTTTTCACTTAAAGAAGTGATTAGCCCAGAGTCTGTGTTGTTGAGCTGGAAATGCAAATGGTTGGAACTGATGTCCGTACCGTCTTTTTATTTTCCAGAATTGAATTATCCACCACTGACCGTGGCCTACCCTTCAAAAATCTTAGTTAGGTTCTCTTCTAATCTATGAAATCACTTGTGCCTTTATTTATATGGATGAATATCCTACTTTTAGAGTGTTTTTTAAATTGTTCTTTTTGGTAAGTATAAATCAGACTGAATTAAGTTTTTGATTTTTCATAAATATATATTGTTGCACTGTAATAATGTTCTCCACTTTCTTAATTTTAGTGAGGACATGTGCAGCAGTATTTTGGATTAACTGCAACCACTATGCAGAAGGAACCTGTGACGGGAATCGAACCCAGAACGTTCTTACTGCAAGGCAAATTTTAGGCAGACCTGTAAAGACATTGTTAGTTTCTGATAGTCAGCTTTTAGATCACAGAGATCCACAGATTTTGCAATCCTGGAATTAATAGGGGAAACCACCACCCCCATAGACAGAATGTTTTCAATTGGTCTCATAGCCCAAAAAAAGAAATCTACTAGTAATCATGATATATTACTCAGGAAATTAAAGCATTATTGTGAACGGTGATGGATAAGGAGTGGATAAGGAGGTAATTAAGTTGTAGGCAACAATTTGTAAAAAATTATGTTTGGATTTGTTTGTATATACTGTGCTGTACTATCCAAACCAGACCAAACCAGATGAAAGTGTGCATTCAGCTCGGCAAAGAACTCATGCTCTTCCTCAACACTGAAGTCCTCAGACATTTTTCTTTCTTTGTTTCTTTCTTTGCACAGGTAAACAGCACATTTCTTCTTCTACGCTTGCATTATCGGCAGAGCAGACGCTGAATGCGCACTTTCATCTGGTTTGGTCTGCTGCGGCTTCTGTAGCGTCGTGAACGCGCAGGCGCGCGCTTTTAGGAAATCCTATACACTACTGTTTATGCTCTAAAAACATTCTAAATGACTTAGTTTTGAGTAAATTATGGACGCTACCCACTCAGGACACTTGGAATACATTGGACGAGCAGTATGGAGGAATATTGACACGTTTTTTGTGGACTTTTATGGACCTTTCTGCCTCGGGCACCATAGACCTCCATTATTTGAATGTCAGCAGACAGCAAGAAGCCTCCCAGATCTCCAGATGCATTTGAGATATCAAAAAAGTACTCCAGAGTGTTGTTCAGCATGGGGGTGAGTAGAAAATGAAGGCTAATCATGTTTTGGGTGTACTATTCCTTTAATAAGAAAATTAACAACAATATACTGCTCTCTCAATCACTGCACTGACTCTATATTAAAGTAAGGATTTTAAAATATTTTAGATGGTCTAAAAGACAGTAATAGTCATCATCCGAAAAACATTTCAGAATTGCTTGCCAGGTATTAGCCATCTTTGTCGACCCAGAGATATAGAGATATCTTTACTTAAGAAACTCTCTTGAAACCTCAGATATGCAAACCTTGGCTCTACTAAATAAAAGCGAAATAAAAACACATTAATCCAGTTTTTCTACAAGGGTAATATATCATTTTATCAAGTGGCAATCAGTGCCCTTCCGTTCACTTGGCTTACAATAACATCTCTTATGTACGCTCCACATAAAGCTTTATTACAGTCAACATAGCTTTGTTTACCTTTGGTTTGCAACAGATCTACATGATAAAATTCTGAATTTTACCATGTACTGTTTTTATTCTTAAAAATCAATTGTCTAGGTCTACCTAACTAAAAAGTGTTATAAATTGAAAACACTTCAATACAATTTAGCAACAACAAACACGTAGATTATAAAAAGCTCTATCCTGACAGCGACGTGGTGTTTTTCTTTTTTAATCCGAACTGTTGAATGGTAGTATGATACATAATCAAGGAGTCCCAACTTATAATCAGTCATGTAGCGTTGAAGATTTAGACTTTGACAGAGGCTGTTTACATCCTACTAAACTCTGTGAACAGTAATGCTTACATTACTAGAGCCATAAAAATGTAGGAACTAGAGTCCTGCTGAGCTCCATAAATTCAAACCTTGTAAAGCCCCACACTAAGTAGACATGACTGGCAATCTGTACCCTAAATAATGCTGCTATAAAAGAACAAGTTGAAAAATAAGAAACATCACTGTGGAGGTAAATCAAAAATGGCATCCTTATAAAATGCTTTTATAGTGACATTAATCAGCTGCCTACATCATAATCCCAAGTGACAAACTCCTGGTACTTTTAGGTAACACTTGTGTGAATTCCTTTGAGTGGTGGGTTGAGCTGTCACTCAGAGGAGCAACGGGCTGTGAACAGGCCTCCAGTGTTTGGACAGGAGGGCTTGTCGGACAGAGCGCCAACCCAAACAGGCGGCAAAGGACTCTTCTTGATGGTCGACCAAACAATCCTCAGCCGCTGCCATACTTCACGCTGTCCGCACAGCTCAGTCACACACTCTAATCTAAACAAACGAACCCTGGTCAGGCCCACTTACAACTCTGACAAACATGGCATGCAAACTGTGGTCCAATGGAGACAGGTGAGATAAAAACATTATATCATCATTAATATTCATTCTAACATGAAATTATTTAGTTTAATAAATACAGTGAAAAACATAACTTTAAAATATTTTCATAACTTTCTTTTGCAAACAAATATCCAGTTTTCTTACATAGGATTTATATGCCGATTGCAATTTAATAGTTTATCATTTATATTTTCAGTTATCATGGCTATATATGATAGAATTGTTTAATGTTAAGGGCTTGTTGCACACAGTGGGTTTCATTGTGAAATAAGTCGGTATATGTTAAACGTGTGGAAATACATACAAAAATATGAAGATACAGGAAATTGGGTTATTTTGAACCTAAAAGCTAACAGGGCTTATTTCTCATATAGAAAAATTAGGAAACACATTTAAAATTGTCACTGTTGTGTATTTTTAACTACATATGCACATGGTGTCACTGATTAATAATAAATTACTGTTGACTGCAAACGGATTTAAGGTGAACATTTAACTAGATATAGCCAGTTTTGAAACTATGTTATCAACATTTCATACATCAAAAATCTATGGCGATTAGCAGTTTTAGGCCTAATATAAAGGCATGTCGATAAATCCAATAGGTATTTAGCTATTGTAAACCTTTAATACGATTTGAACCCAGGCAAAACAATAAAGTAAAGACAACAAAGTTTGAAAAACTATTACAGTATGACTAAAAAAGGCATTTGGGTAAACAAAAAGAAATATCTCTTTTCTAATGCTGGCCAAAAGCTAGAAACAACGTGGCGGATCTTCACAGTTGAACATCAATCTATTCTATACAGAAAAAGTAGCACTTTGAAAATAATCATATTTATGCAGAAAATCCCTATAAGGACTTTAAAGATGGTCCAGTCAGGAAAAAAACTTGAATATCAGATCACAGTCACACTATTTCGGCTGTTATGTTTGTATGGCTGCCAAAAATGTGTTTTGTGAATTCGCTGTGATCTTTGACTGTAATCTAGCTGATGTGCAAAGTGCAAGGGAATCTTTTTTTTTTTTTTGCCAAGTATGATGAAACAAATAGTCCATAAATGCCCATATTTGGATTACTTTTGTTTCCACTATGGCTAACTTTACTTCATATGCAGGTAAATGGTCTGTGCTTATAGTTCAAACAATCCCTCACACATTTCCCCCCCTCTGACAAGCAGAGGTTTCCTTTCAGACATGTCTACAGTCAAAATCAGCTCGTCCATCATCAGTGCTGCTGACACCGGGAAGTCTGTCCGTGCATTGAGCGGTGTACATGAGGGCAGCAGACAGTCGAGCGGCAGCCTTTGCTTAGCTCAGCAGCCTCCTAACTGATCATAACAAGTCTTCTTTTCAACACTTTGTTAAAACCGTCAGCCCTAAGGCCCGGCGGATGTCATCTCCCTGTGATGTCTGGGGTAAATTGAACCAGTCTCATTCTCAATGAAGGGAAATTCTTTTACCCTCTTTCAACAGGCATACAGGCCTGCTCTTAGACCTGTATATCACTGTTAATGTTATCTTTACCTCCCATGGGGCTTTTTACTTCATCTCCTGTGCTGCCGTGAGCCAGAGTTCCACATCCTGACCAAATCAGACCGAGAGAACCAGCAGACCAGCCAGAGGCCTGAATCTTGTTGTCAGACTGTACAACCTGTGCAGAGCCAGGAACTAGCCGTCAAAAGGAAGATTTATAGAGACCCGGCTGTCAGGGGGCATTCTAAACCCCCACCTCCTGCCCCCATTCCACAGAAAGGAGGAGCCTTTTTTTTTTTTAAACAATAACATCCAAATCGCCTCCGTCTCAGTGGGGTTGAAGGATAGCGATGGAGTGCTCAGCATGCCTGTTTGTCTTGAGAGACACTGCTGTCCGCTGCACTGATGAGAAGAGTGGTAAGGGGGCACAACAGTAAAGGGACACAAAAGGTGCAACTGAAGCAAAAATGAGATGCAAGAACTTCCACAAATTGAGATAAATGAATTCATAATAAAATATGACATGTCAAGACAATAAAAGGGCTAACTCTCATTGAACCATTATGCTTGTGAATCAACAAAACTGAACTGTTCAATATAAAAATAAGATGAAAACGGTCTGTAAACTGCTTCTTCTAATCCCAAGGTGCATAACGAGGAACAAGGATCTTCTGTAGTGCAGATTCAAGCAAAGTAAAATGCCCTTCCTTGTTAAAATGCACACAAAAAGGATATTGTTTGGGTTTTAATTATTTTTATGTAACCCATGATCAAAATACATGTGTTGCCTTAGACACTGTAAAATCACAGACTGTGAATACACCCTGAAGTTTTAAACGAGGAGCTGATTTAATAAAAGAAGATATCCAATCCACTGAAAACCTGAGAGAATTCCACGTTCATGTTAAAACGTGAATTACCTGTGCATAAAGTACCATAGTATAGTTCCAGGGGTTTTGTGCAGTTTGTAATGTCATCTGTATGGAGGTAGATCAGTCTCAATTTTCACAAATACCCATATGTGCTTCATACATGCACAGGACAAGATCCACACATGCACAGAACGATTCACACAAGCACAAAAAAATCCACACATGCACAAAAAAAGATTCAAATGATCATAAATTAAATTACAAAGTACTAATGGTCTTTAAACTTCATTGCATTTGTGTGTGGATTTTGGAGACTGTCCTGACGTGCCTCGATATACAAATGCTTTTTTTAAGCAGGGAATGGTTTACCACCAATCACAAAGCTTCCTTTTATACGCCAATTACAAACTACTCCACGCCAGGGCAGTCTCCAAAATCCACACACAAATGCTGTGAAGTTTAAAGACTACTAGTAAGCTGATGATGTCCACCTCATCCACCTCAAAAATATGTAGTTGCCTGTCTGACTGATAGGTCAGACAAAGAGTGGGTCAAGAAACCCTTAGGACGACTACAGAAATTGAGGCAAACCCAGTACAGCAGGGACGGGACCTCACCCTAGAGTGAGCGCCTGGGGTTTTTTGGCGAGCGTCTGTTCGTCAGATTCCTCCTACAGGGAACCTAGCTAAGCCAAGCCGGAACAAGTCATGCAAGGCCAACCTCCAGTGGGCCGTTGATTCCATAATGTGGACACTGGTATGAATGAACGTGATTGTGAATACATGCAGCCGCAATTAGCTTTCTTTGCAAAATGGCTGGGCACTCCCTTAGAAATAAGATGAGGAGCTCAACCATCCAGGAGGACCTTGGAGGAAAGCCAGTTCTCCTTCACATGAAGAGGAGTCTGCTGAAGTGGGTTAAATATCTCTTCCGCATGCACCCTTGACACCTCTCTTGGAAGGTGCTCTTCCTATGGTGAGACCCAGGGCACTGCTGAGAACATGTTGGAGGGATTATATCTCTTGGCTGGTCCCGGAACACCTCAGGTTTTTCCTAGAGCATCTGAAAGAAGTTTGGGAGTATCTGCTAAGACTGCTGCCCCTGCGACCTGGTCCTGTATAAGCGGCAGAAGATGAGTACAAGCACTTTTAAACTTGCACAATGCCTTTTATGCATATTTTTAGGAAGTTTCATTTGGGAAAGATGCAGTAAATCCAAACCATAAAATTACTTAAATAGAACTTTTCTGACAAAATGGAGTAAACAAAAGATCTCAAACCAGTACAAGAAATTCCACGGAAAATAGGAAAGAAAGTTGCTGGGATCTTTTCATCTGGGAAGGGTATTGAACCATCTCTAAGCATTTGAACCCCACTAAGCAACAGTAAGAAAACATGGAATAGTCAAAACCTGCCCTGAAAGCTGTCAACAAAGCTGGCATCTATGGCAGAGTTCCTCAAAGAAAAGGACAAAGAAAAAAAAAGCAATAAGGACAACAATTTGATGATCTGCAAAGCTTTTGGTAAAATATTGCATGAGTTGATTCTGATATCTTTATTTCCCCCAATAAATGGCATTGCTATTCAAAGAGTGAGGGAAAGTTTTATTGCCCTTCTATTGTACTCATTTAACCACAAGTTGAAATGAACTTTGGTCCTGGTGCAGCTTGATAACAGAGTAAGATCTAAGCAAAACAACAAAACAAAAGACGATTTAAAAAGGCTATCAAATAAAATTAAAACGCTATAATGCAGACTTTAAAAGACAATAATATATATTTATAGAATGTAACAGTGAGAGGTTATAGAAATATTTGAGTTAGTGTACAAATGGGAAGTTAAAATTTATACATTGTGTAATTGTGCAAAGTTCAGAGTTAAGAAACATTCAGAAACTACAACCTGCATCTACCTAAATGACTACATTGCAATGCATTTACAGTCTGAAATATATCGATGTATATCAATAAAGGCAATATTAAAATTAATCAGCATAATTTTGTTTTATGCATAAACATCTATTTATTCTAAATCAAAAGGATTCTGGATTTTGTCTAAATTTTATAACAATACAACTTTAGGTTTGCAAATTCCAAGCAAAATTATTGCCTTATATTTCACCCTGCACCACACTCTAAAAACAACCAAATATTTTACTGGGCCTGTCTCATAACAACTGGCTTTAATCAAGAGATCCTTCAGAGACAAAAAAAGAAGAGCATTTTTTTTTTCTTTTTTTTTTAACCGATTCAAGCCCTTTCCTTTCTTCTAAAACTACGTCATTTTGAGTAAGTAATGATACCATTTCATGTCTTTAAGTGATACTCTGATGTTCCTGTGCTATAAGTGTAACAGCGGCGGCCGTTACTGCGGCTAGACGACTGCAGCGCAACTCCATTACCTCACATATAATCAGAGCGCAGACAGCTGACTGGCTGATTAATGGCTTCAACCTGGCCGGCACGCCTGCACGAAGATGCTGCCCGAGCAAAGAGCTGCCATTAGTGGCACTCACGATATGAGTTTAGAATAAACAGAATCAACAGGCCTGTCAACAACACAGCCGCATCCAAAACAAGCCTGCCTCTAGGGGCGCTCAAAGATCCAAGACGCTTCAGAAAAGAAAACGTTCGCCTGTGTTAGAAAGAAACAAAATAATCCTTCAGATAAGTTGGATGAATTAAATATGAGGATCTTGGACTAATTTGTTTAGTCACATTAACACCTTAAACAGTGGGGAAAAGTTTTCAGGGGCACACATTTAAGATTGCAGAAACATGTTAAACCAATAGACTTATATGTGTATTAAATGATGAAATAAATAGTGATTAAGGTCAATGCATAACATGCACTGATGATAAAGGTTAATGCAAATATTTATAACAGCGGCAAAAATAAAGAACTTCGCTTGAGTCACTGTGTGCACAAAGGTCATTCAAATGTTTGAATATCCAGATTTGCCTCAGGTTTAACCCCACCTGCTGTTTGTCCACTCTGATTCCAGCCAAATGCAAAGCAGGGCTTATAAAAAACGTCTGGATTTTACAGGCTTTTAGGATTATTATTAATATTTGTGTGTGTGTGTGTGTGTGTGAGAATGGAGAAACCTGAATTTCATTAAGTTCAAAATCTGAAAAAGGTCTGCTGATTAGGTGGTTTCAGTTTTCTCTTTCAATCTGCTGCTATCTCCAGAATCAGTGTCTGGCAGGAGAAATCCCCACCAGTAATGTCTTCTCAGTATAGATGGCATCAGCGCACATGACTGCCAAATTCCTTCCACTTAATTATCTCTGAGCGATCCTTTCAAGTCGAGGTCACGAGAGGAAAACTATGAAATCAACCATAAAACTGGTCAATGGTACAATTATATTTTAAAATGGGAAAATCACTCCTTCCAGGACAGGCTGTAACTTTGCCTAATTTTTATCTTATTATTTACATTTTTCATTCGTTTCTCAAATTAAAGATTTATTGCTCTTGTGCATTGACAAAATAGGTTTATATATCTGCCACATTACTGCAAACTTCTTCGAAGAAATAAAAGCAGTAAAAGAAGACACAGTTCATAAAGTACAAAAAGAACTACTATCTAGCAATTAGAAGCCAACTCAGAGCATTTATGGGCAAAAGCTTTGGGGCATTCTAGCTGAAAGTAATCATTACTTTTTTTTCTTTCTAATATGGTTATATTAAAAACATCTTCCTTAAAAGCAAAGTGTGACTGAATAAATCAGGTTCTGGTCTTGATCTGAGATGAGCTGGAGGTCAGATATTTGGCTGCCTGAGTGAACATCAGCTGACCAGAGTGAGGCATGAGGATGGTGGTGGTATGCTAATGTGGTTGGAGAAAGCAGCTTTCTTCTAGTAAGAGGAAAAATAAATCTCTGCTTTGGTATCTTAAACCCCAAAAAAGCCCCAAAAGGCTGGAAAAAGAAGAATAAAGCAGTGGAATTTTTTATACTTTTAAGACATAGAAAGAAAATGGATTTATTCAAAACAAAGTTTCTCCAACCAAAAACTAATATACATGTAATGGTGTATAGAGTATATGACACGTGTTATTACCACATGTAACACATGTTATGTATTAATTTCTCATATGCATAAATAATGTATAATCATGTAGTTAGTGTAAATCTTAAAAGTAAACAGGAACAAAACTTTTCAAGACTCAAGTTTTTATGAACGATATTCCCTAAAATGCTTAAATGATATTGCTTCATGTTATAAGTGTTTTTTTGTTTTGTTTTTTGGTTTAAAAAAATTAAAAAAAAAAACATGCCACAGTAATTTAAATATCATAAAAGCAAAACAAAAAAAAATGTTAATCCCTGATTTTAATGAAGACAAAATCTACAACAAATTGTAGAGACTGAGAACTGAAGCAAGGTGATGCTCTATTCCTGTTTCATCTCCCTCAGATTTATATCAAACCCTTAACATTTCTTAGTAAAGTAATTACACATTTTGAGAAATCCTTCCCACATGAATCTAAACCGAGAGAAAGTCAGAGTACCTATAGAAACCCTACAGAGGGAATAAAACTCAGGTGTTGTAAGGCACAATGATCAGCTTGTTAAACTCATTCAAATCAAAATTCTTAACTGTGTATTTTTACTTAGTAAAGGTTAAAACCCTTTATTCTATACAAATACTACAAATAGCTAGTCTTATACCCAATGGTTGAAATATTTAAGTGGTACTATGAGTCATCTACAGTAGCATTATTCTATTCTTAATTTTAGCTGCGAGATGTTTGAAGGGTTTCTTAAATATATTCCTCATCCAACTCACCACACAGCCTCTCAGTCTAAGGCAGGTCTCATTTAAAAGATTGAGGAAGGACAGTATTTTATCACATTCAACAAACCATATTTACATTTTCTCTCATTCTTAATGTTACATTTATATTACTTTGTTTTGTTTGAACTGATATTTATATATCTGCATGTCTTGATATGTGAAGGTTTTGATAGAGTTGTCTGGGGAATAAGCACAGAGAGCAGTATTTATAATATCTAAAGCTGTGCATGCTAATGATGCTAATAGTTAATTTAAGATGCTAAAGGCAGTTTTAAATATTTTTCTGCACATATGCTATCTCACACAAATAGGGTGATGTCTAAATAAATGATGGCCTCTCGTGGCAGGTGGGTCAAAAAATTATATCAATGCAGTTTCTCAGCAGATCAAAGCTCAGCAAATTAATGCAGCTTCAAAACCTCAAACTACAATTTTATAATAATCTATCAGGTATTAAGCTAATCAAATTTCCTGATTACCAAGGAGCATTTTTCATTACGACTGTAAATCAGAATTTTAACATTTAATCTGTTAATTCATCTTTTCCCAGACAATCCATTCTCTGCAGTCGGGGAACAGTGGATACATCAGTTATGTATTCTAGAGAGGAAATCATTCACACATCTACATTTCATTTCTTCATTAAACACGCAGCTGGTTTTCTTTAGATTCATTAAAATTTAAATTCATTTGAAATCATCCAAACCATTTGTTATGCTATTATTTCCCTTCTAGCATCATTTGTTTTTTAATGACCATGGCACTTTATGAAAACTTAATAAGTGATGCAATAGAGCTCACAAAAATCCAATGAGATCATGCTTCCTGTGGGACAGCCTTTAGGGTTTAGAGATTATAAATACATATAGAAAGGCTCTGCTGAAAAAGGCTGCGCTTGAACTGAAATCAAACAACAGGAGATATCAGCCCTTGAATATTAATGAATAATATGCTTCATGCACCCATAAAATAAAAAAAAAAAATGACTGCCTTGATTCCCCTGAGATTGCTCTCAAACATACACTGGTCAAGTCCTGGCAAGTATTGGTTCAAATTTTGAGAGAGCAAAATTTGAACCAATAGTTTGAGTCTAATATCAACATAGCGGCGATGGACTTTAATCCAAAACTATGACGGCTGGACGTCTGTGGGCAGCTTGATGTGTCACTGACACAAATAAACATCACTACAGGCCACAAATACCTACCTCCAAACCAGTCCGCTGAGTGGCAGCTCAACATCTGGCATGTGCATCACTAAGCAAACATGGAGTAAGTCCTTGTGAACAAAAAAAGGAAACTAAAGCCTTAACCATATTTTCTGTTTACGTTCCTTCTAAAAAGATGCTGCAGAACGTCGCTGATTCATAGACATGGCTATATGCAGTCTGTTGCTGTGGCAGCCTTGGGTTAAGACCACAGGCCTCAGGAGGCCAAGGCCTCTCACATCTGGACAGCTCTGAAGCAGCTGGATGTAACTCAAAAATAATTGCTTCCTCTACAGTGTCCAGGAAAACACCAAGTGACTGCCATGCTCACCGCTCCTCCCTGCAGGGAAGGCAACTAAATCAACATTTTAAGGCCGTTTATCATCTTCTGACTTTGAAGCCTTTGTTTGGAAGGCAGCAAAAGGTACAAGATAACCAGTTTGATTCTGGCAGGTCAGGGCTGAGAACACAGTGCTGGAAATGCTGCATGTTACTAAAGCATCAAACTAAAGGAAGATATTAGTCATGCTTCAGGCTAAATTGTTTTCTCCACTACATATGCTCTATACTTTTCAAACAGGCCTTATCAAAATATGGCCTTAATTTAAAAAAGCTAAAAATAAGCCCAAAAACTTTAAATACTCAATAACTCTAATTTCCATGAGTAACAGATATGAGTGTGATTCTCTTATTGGTACCGTGAGCAAAACGATGAACCCAGTAGTAGCAGAAATCCACTCCAAGGAAGGTTAGCCACCAGGTCCATGCAGAATCCCAAGGTAGCTCCAACAGGCGGAAGTGGTTCCACACATACATGTAAGCCGACAGCTCACAGCCTCTCATCACCAGCCTGGGCAAGGGATGCAGTCAAAACTCAGAATAAGTTCAAACTGTTCTCACAAATGCATTTTTTATTTCTCTAAATTGGGGAACTGGGGGAGAAACAGACTTGTTGGTATGTATTTTAGTACTTTCTGGTGAATGGATAAATTCAGGGCAATCCAGAGGTAAAACACACTGGAGGCTGCTAAACACTTACTGATGAGGCAGACATCAGCCAACTATGATGACTGTTGTTGTCGGAAAATTTTGATTTCTCTTATTTCATATATTAATGTATCCTATTTAATCACTATAAAAGTTTTCACTCAGTGTGTTTCACTTTCAAGGCCACACAATTCTCTGCATAAGGGTGTTAGTAGACCAGACATAGCTTCTTCCCATAACAAACCAGATTCTTTCTCAAGGTTCATTCATAACATGTTACTGTTAAACAAAGTGTCTGTAATTTGTTTTGACTCTGACTACTTTTCCATTATTGTAAGTAATGGGGAAGGAACGCTGCTCAGGCAGAACAGGGTAGAATACTGTGCCATGAAGGCTGTATGATGAATTGTTCTCTCTTTACAAAGATATGAAAATATGTGCCGACTGAGTTAAATCCATCGATCTCCGTTTATCCAACTAGGGTGAATAGTTGAATACTTTTTTTTTCCATTACACTCTACACATTCAACAATAAATTTGCAAGAATGGTTTCGACTAATGCATAAACAACCTAGTCAAAGCTCAGAGTCCACGTTAGAATCTGCACCAAGACTTTAAACATGGGTGTGGACAGTCATTCTCTATCTAATCACAAAGATCTCGATCCACTTTTGAAATATATATCAGCCATTTGTTTTCTGTAGATGTACAAAGCAATCAGAGGTATACCCCTAAGATCTGCAGCTATTATTGCTGCCCAGGGTTTTACAAAAGTACCAATGAAAGGATTGATTAAGATGGATTAAGTATAGATTCGTGACTCTTCTGATTTTTTTTTTTTATTCATTTTCTACCACATATTATAAAATGTATAAAATACATTATTATACACTTTTGCCATAGTTATATTTTCGTTCACTTTATATAATTTAAGATCTCTTTTTCAGATCCTCCCAGGTTTAATTTGTCTGCACTTTTCAAGCCTTTGATGAGGACATAACTAAAAGACTGCATTAAAACTAAATAAATGTGTCTTACTAAAGCAGTTTGCATTTAACATTTTACTCTAAGCGGGACCTTTCATTTACTTTCAACAACATAATTTTTTCCTGTGAAACAAAATGAAATAAAATGAAAAAGATAAAAAGACCTTTTAGAATATGCAGTGAAACCGTCTGTATCATTATTCCAATGTCTTCAAACTACAATAAATGGCCTATTTACATCTCTTAACTGTCCAGTGCACTTACAGGGGCAATCTAGAGATCATTCCAGCAGAAATGGAGGTGAGGCCGTCACTGAGCGTCACGACCGGTCTTCCTGTCATCATTGCACCCACCACCAGCTCCAGCAGCATCAGTCCCACAAAGAACGGAGTGGCCTGCGCATACAAAGCCAACCACAAACATACACAATCAGGACACTAAAACAATCCCACCATTTCAAGTCTGCTGTTGCTTTTACTAGTTGTACTAAAGAGGAGCGCTTGTTTTGGCAGATGAGCTGAATCCTTTCAGGACTTTCATGTGTTGTGGTCTGTGATGTTTGTTTCACTGAACAAGACCAGAGCAGCGGGTCTGAAGCCACTGTGATTTGGCAGATTTGAAAATGCAAACATTTATTTAAAAAAAGGAGCTGTAGAGGAAGAAACCATCTTAGTGGAAAAAACACATATCCGTGCTACCTAAATGGAAAAAGAAATTCGATTTTAAGTAGCATCATATGGCAGCTAAATAAAATATATCAAAGTAGGAGTGAAGATTTTGTCAGGAGACAATGCTTGTCTTGGTAGTCAGTGATGAAATGTAGTAAAACAAAGTAAACTAAATACTAAATACAGAAGAATTACAAAATGTTTAGAAGCAACAAGAAAATTTGTATTTGTTTGGGTATGTTTAATTACTTTGATACAACCTCCACTGATCTCCATATTGACAAAGCTGCTCGGAACTGTCAGACATCCTCAGTCAGAAGGAGTTATATCATTTTAATGATCACAAAATCAGCGAAGAGACTATTTAAACCTTTGAGGATGAAAGGTAAAAATAAAACATCAGTATGGACTCCATCAAGAATTACTGCCAGTATTCAGTCAAAGTAAATCCCTACTCTTAAATCTTATTATTTTGTTGATTACATGTTTTAACCATAAACAGCTGTAAAAGCTGATTTATGCAGCATTAGAGCCTTGACTGGACCATTGGGTTCCTTTAGTTGTCAACCTGTGGACTAATGAGAAGATACGTTGTCATGCAATCTAAAATACAGTATGTTCTATATTAGTTTCTGGCAGCCACATAATAGAATCCAATTTGCCTACCAAGCTAGATATGGATGCTTGCATGAGTGCATGTTTGTAGGAGCAACTGTTTGGATGTAGTCTAGTATAAATGGCTTCTGACCAATGGGATTCAAAAGGTCTTAACGTATGTATTCCTTTCATAGGAGATATTTATATTTTCAAAATCAAAAAACTGCATATGATGTCAAAGGAGATATGGAAATTAGAAATGTATGGTTACTTAATATAGAGGTAAAATAAATTAATCAAAATCACCTCTAAAACAAGACATTAAATAAAAAGGCCGTTTATATAACAGAATCACCTACTAGCAAATGTTAATAAACAGTTAAGGCTTGAATTACTTGTGTTAAATTAAATGCATTAAAAATGCAATTTCAGCAAGGGACCACATTTAGAGTTTAGCAAAATTGATTTGTTTTTTTTGTTTGTTTTTTTTACCAGAAAAGTAACACATTTGTGTAGTAGGTTTCTACGTGTAAATTCAGAATTACTGATAAAATGAAAAATACCCTGAAGATACAAATACTTTTACTAAGTGGGTGCACAGAAGAAGCCATTGCAAGAAGCTATTGCTTGACTAATGCGTCGAAAATCATCCAGATGGTGCTATATTGGTGTCTTCCGATTTACTAGAATACACATGAAATTAATTATCAGCAACTCCAATCCTTTATCAGAGTGAGGAAATGGATCAATGTGGTTAGCTTACTGAACTACTGCAGTTTATTAAGTGTCAAGGGGGTCTATAGTTTAAAAATACTACCACATATGGCTAAAACATACATTTCTTAATGACGAGCCATATCAATCAAATGCAATCCTGGACAGAAGAGCCAGATATCTAAGTTTGAAGAGGAAAATTAACTGCATAGTATATACTAAACTAAAGAAATGTGTCAGGAATGAGTTACAAGGAAACAAAAATATTGTGTTATGTGGAAATATAAATATAAATGAAAAGATAAAACATGGATATAAATTAAATAATAAAAATAATTAACAGCACTTAAAAGTATGGAGAAATCATTCAATATACCATTTTATCATAGAAGTCGTAACATAAAGAATTTAAATATCTTTAAAAAGAACGTAAGGACACAGTGTACCTCCCTGAGGTACACCTGGGATGTGAAATGCTTTTTTTTTTTGGGAGTTAAAGATGGCTGCAGATAACTAATGAGTTGAATTGACACATTTTAAACCAAACTTTCTCATATAATCTCTAAATATTATATAATCTCATGTCGTCATAAATGTTTTTGTATGTGTACAAATACTCAAGTTGCTCTTGCTTTTTGCTCTTTGCTCTTTTCTCTTGCTTTAAGTCTTACTTTTAAAATTTCTTAAAGAATTATTTCATAAAATTGGCAGCAGCAAAATACAGGCCAAATTTCTTTCCCTATCTCATTTTTAAAATCACATAAAAACTGCATCATGTCTACAAATAAACTTATGTTAAAGCTTTTCCTTTATTTTAATGCTAATGTAAAAAAAAAAACATAAAAAATGTCAGAGCATTAAATATTTTCTTTTACAATCCGTTTTCTGACGTTCTTGGTGTTTAGTCTCTACTGACATCTTGCAAGATCTTGCAACTGCAAAAGCTGCATTCACAAGCCTTCTGAGCTGATGTGGTTACACCAACAAATACTAAAAAACAGAATGAGAGGCTTTAAATATAATCCTATGCATTATAAAAAGCAAATGTAAACTAAAAAAGCAAATAAAAAATCTAATTGCAACAACAAATGACAAAAAAACTACTTTAGAAGTTATAACTATTGGATTTTGTGCTTGAACTGCTGAACACTAAACAAACAGCCAGTGACAAGTCTTCATTTCCAAGGGTTTTCGAAACATGTTATAAGCTATTAATGGGTCTGTCAAACATGGAACCAATTAGTGAGAGAGAGGGTTAAAAGACAGGTCAAAGCTGTGACTTCAGAAGCATGCCATTCTGCTGGGTAGAGTCACACTGAAGGAGCTCATTGACCAAGTAAAGGGTTAGTTTGAAGCACAGACACCTGGTCCCCACTTGAGTGAAGTGGAAAGAAATGATGGGACCGCAGAGGAGAACATGCAGGTGGAGCTGCAGGAAGTGAATGCATGAATGTAGGTGTGTGTGTGTGATGTGTGTGCACAAGCAGAGGCGTGAGCACCTCCAGGGACCCCCTATCACACGCAATGTTCCAACATCTGGCAGTGGACTGCAAAGCTGCAGCTAACAAATGGGCTCGCAACACAAAGGCAGACCTCCTCAGACCTCAGTGAAAGAGGAGGAGAAATAATTTTTTTGGACGCCAGCCCAAAGCCGTCCTTCCTTCTTTTCTTCCACCTCTGTCCTGCAAATGCTTACGTCTGTGGTCGAGACTTCTTAACCACAGACTATCCAGGATGAATCAACGGCAGAGCAGCAAATTGTTTGTTTTCTCTTTTTTTAAACGTGCATATTTTAAAACTTCATTGCACTAGTACTTCCCTCCCTTTTATGTAAATGTTTTCTTTTTCTTCCATAAGATCATTTGAGGTCAATTCCTTGTGATCTTGAGAGCAATCAACATATCCTTTCCTGTGTTTCTTTGTCTTCCTAAGACATAAACTAAAAATCACAGTAAAGACTATTTAATACGGCAGCAGATTTAGTGAGACTGTTTGTTGTGGTGTCTAATAATTGTGTTTTATTTCCTCCTGAATTCGACCTTACATGCAACGGGACATTTGTGGACCAGATGTGTGCTTTCTCTCCCGAAGAGCCCCCTTTTTTTTAGTGTGTAAGGTCACGGATGACTGATATTGGCAACAAAAAAAAACACGAGGGCTGACATTGCACTTTTATCTGCATTTTATGAGAAATATTGTGTTTGGTTTCAAATCACTGAGCAGCCAAAGACCTGGCAGGGCTCAACCAAACCATAATTCTAAACAGCTCCCAAATTAGAAGATTGTGTTTTGTTTTGTTTCTAATTAATTTGGTGAGCTGGGGCCATAGAACAACAGCAAAGAAAAAACAATGGGAGATCTAAAACTGTGAATAGTTCTGAACTAGACAGGGAAAGTTTTATCACCACTTAAACCCTGCAGCAACAAGTCTACCTAATTATGCTTGGTAGTGGATTATATGACTCCTGCTGTTGGGGTAATTGTTCAGCTCTCCCAATGAGCCCATAAAATTCATACAACAAAGCTGCTGCAGACATTTTATACAGCAATACTGAAACCCTAGAAAATATGTGCCTAGTATTTTTACATAAACTGTATTATGAATGCCATAACAAATAACTGCACCTACAAAAAAGGTATACCTCAGGTTAGTGTTGTTAGCCATCTTCTACCAAGCCTGTTTACCCATTACTGCTTAAACTTTAATAAAACTACCATCATCTGCTGTACATGAGATGGTGATGAGTACATTAGAAGAGCAGAACGATAAATCCTATTGTAGTCATGCTGTAAAACAAAGAAGATAAATCTTTTTTAGTTTTAGAGTTTGTCCATTAGGACAAAATGAAAAAAAAATATCTAAACAGGTTTTAAAGTTTTCTTAAATAAAACATTACAAGCATCATCTTCATACGGCTGGTGAGTATGAAAACATGCGCAAACTTGTTAACATGTGCAAACATGATCTTCATGCCAGGTGCAAAATTATTTGGGTTTGCAAAATTAGTACCTTTTTGCATGTGTGCCTCCATGAATATGTAAATCGGTCCCAAACCATGAAAATGTATGGGTGAAACATGGGCATATTTCAAAGCTGCAATTTTTGTGCCTTTAAGGATGTTTAGATCCATCTTGCTGGGTGTGCTAGGGGGGTTATGTAAAATGTATGATAAATAATTTTCTTTAGTATTACCAATATTAGTTTTCATATGCTTGTTATGATCATTATCATATACAACTCCATGGCTTCAAATTTCTTGTTTTATTTTTTTTACAGCTATTCTCAAACTGCCAGTCGAGCACACAATTTACTAATTTCAATAAAACCAGACCACATCTTATGCTTTGCATATACAGTCTTTGTAGATCCACCCACAGCATGTGCACTTATTTCCCGTGCAATTTAGTGCTCCTTATTTGAACACTTTGAATTTCAGACCCTAGTTGTACAAAATCTCTTAAAAATATTGCACAGTGCCATTACTTAGAGAAAGGTTGAACGAGAATAGATTGTAGAGCCAGTTTTAGTGGCATAAATCCCTTTCATTGTTGTTGAGGAATTCTTGCTAAAACTAATTTGTTTTGACTCAGTGTTTTTAAATGTTCCACAGTAAAAACCTTTGACTGGAACATTGAGTCACTTGGATTCTTCCGTTTTACATTCACTCTAATATGAATTTGCTGAAGAGAAGCGTCGTCTCATAGGTGATTGATTTTGGACCAAATTTGGGCTGCCGAATAGATTGCCTTGCCAAAATGACATACTCACAACTCGACTATATCTAGGCTATCTAATCTAAAGGTTAATCGGCTTACAATCATTGGGGTTAATGCATCGCTGATAGCCTCAGCAACAGGCTGGTTGGCGGATTTAATACAAAAATCCACCACATCCTGTATGACAAATCATTTCCTTACATTTGCACACAAAGTACCAAGATGGAGCACATCCTGGTCTCTATTGTTGGCTTTTCTTGAGAAACTGAGAAGATCAGGATTGGAACAAAACCATGAAAGCATCACATGCCCCTGATGTGTGTTACTACTTCACACACGTTTCATGAGTTATGCAGCATAGCCTTTGGTTCCATGGTGCTACCTTAATTTTTAAACTTCTTCTGTGAGCAGGATTTTGCTACTCTGTTCGGTAATTTATGAACCAAAGGCAATACAGAAAGACTGTTACTTTGGCAGCTATTTGACAAAGCTGTTTTGTGAAAGAGTCTATTGGGAATACTCTGGCAAGCTGTATAACAACCTGGTCTGGTCGTTGGAACGTTCTGGATTAGAAATCTAACAGACGGGGATCAGAGCAGCCCTCAACCATGACCCATCATCCCGAACATTTGACAGATAACATGGAGATCATCCCTGACTCCTGCAAGCTACAAACTATTTACCCTCCTGCCATCTTGGGAAGACACAGAGAAACATTTAAACAAGTATTGGGAGATTTGGTAATTATTTGCAGCAGCAAGGTAAATGATACTGAAGGGATAAAAAATGAAAATCTGCTTTCATTCAAACACTTTACATTTAAGCACTTACTTGCATTTCCACTGAATGATATTTGTATTTAGAAAAAAAGGAACTTCAGAGATACATCTTCAATGATTAGCTAAGATTTTTTTCAAATATAATTTAAAAGTCATAATACTGAAAGTTCTTCCTCTACTGAGAGAGTCAGAGGGAGGCTAGAGGGAACCAGCATTCGACGACCTTTTTTCTTTCACACAAACTTGCTTTTTTTTACTGAAATTCTGGTACTTAAAGGCAAAATTGTATTTAAATGCATAGTGGAGGATGTTCTTTTTCCAGGGGGATCATATAAGTATGTGGTCCTCCTAATTGTCAATCATTCTGGTGATATGTTTAAGTAAAGCCGTCCTACGTGCTCGTCCCCATTTTAACTTGCTGGTAGTGAGCCTGTCATAGTGGAAAAATTGCAAATCTTCTTTTGGAAAGTAAGGTATGAGCGATGCAAACAGCAACTTTTAAACAGAGCGTGCATGAGGAGAAATGGGCTCGTGCATGCTCTTGCACATATTTAATAGGCATTACCTATCGCAAGCGAGCGGGTACAGGGTTGTGCATGTGCACTTCTTTTTTTTTTTAAGTGGAGAGGGGGGTCTTTTCAAAACTTCGTGAAAATCTTCCACTTTAAGTTATTCTCTCCCCACTTTACTTTAGTTATGTTGACAGTAAATCTGAGCATAGAACATGATTTCTTTGGAAATGACATTTTATTAAAAGCCATAACCTTTGTAGAGGTAATAAGCACTTACAGCTTTTTGACATTGGCATTCTCCATTTTGGCACAGGTTGGTAACATTTGGAGAAAATTACTAAATTAAAATTTGAAACTTTCATAGAAAATAACTGCCTCCTTTGCCCCCATTCCTTTTTAGCCAGAACCCCATTGCTTAGATCTGTGATTGCTTAACAAAGAAATAAAGACACAAAAAAAGGATAATATATGTGTTTCAATTTTTTTTTAAAACTGTTAAAACTGGAAGTGTTATTTTTACAAAGAAGTTGAATTTGGCCAGTTTTGGTATTTCTGGGCTGACAGGTAAGAGGTTAAAACTGATAGCAGTTAAATCATTTTGTTACTTGTACGGTATATGGTAAGTCAATTTAGATTAAAATAAAAAGTCAGTTGTTTGTTCCAGGAAATTCTGCAGTCACTGATGAAATACAGGCTGCTTTGAGGTCATTCCACTAAGAAAAGTTAAAGTTTTACCCTTTTCCATTTAATTTATGTTTGCTCTTTCTGTTTATAAATTGACTGGCTTTTAAAGTTGAAAACCCTGGAATATGTCCTTGGGCTACCTATTGAACTTCTGAACAGCTGGAGCCCTCAACCACAACTGGAAAGGATTTCATGCCATCCTATACCGGGCATGGCTTTGGGCTTTTTGCAAAATGTTGTCACAGTACAGTCAAAAGAATAGTCACACTGCATAAGACTTCACTCCCTGAGGATAATGCATGTTAGGTAGAAGATTCAGACAAGCCAATAAAATAAAATAGGTCAGATAAGGCCAAAGCTCAACTCTTTAAAAGTCACTGTACACTCCATATTTGGTGAAAAATAGGTTCTGCACATAATTTGAAGATAAAATCCTTAAAAAGGAATTTATGGATGGGGACATTATGGTGTCCTCAGTCTGTGGTTCTGGCTGACTTCATATGAATGGAGAAATGCACCAGGACCTTCTTAATAGGAATCTGAAGATGAAATAAACATAAAAATAAGAGTCCAAAACACACAGTTAAATCTAAACTGCATTCAGATAAAGAAAGTAGAACTGCTATTATGGTGCAATAAGTCACATGTAGTTTAAAACATATGGAAAGAAATTAAGATCATCATGACAGTGCAGACCTCCCACCGAGGCAGAAGAAAAACTAGGCTACTGTCAACCACATTTTAACCTGAAAATATTCTAGTTGTAATGATATATTGTGCCTATTTGTACCTTGCTTAACATTTCATGTTTGAAGGCTATAATATTGCATTATCACATTTTATCAGGGTTCCCACCTGCACATTTCAACCTAGCAGTCCATTACGCTGAAGTTTTTAAAAGAAATTAGGCAGCGAGGCTAAATGCTAATGTCGTAACGGCTGCAAAAGCGGTATGTTGAAAACATATTTACCCCCTCATTAGCAGACAAACATAAGAAACCTGTCAGTCTGAGGACCTCAAGCCAGCACTATGACAGCAGGTTAGTCTGAAACGTACTCTAAAAATAATCCGGTGGGAACCTTCTATATCATTTTGTTATGAAAACTGGTTTTAAGATCTAAAGCTATAATAATCGGAATTATTACAAGTGTAATAAATTATTGTGAAAATGTCAAAAATATATAATCAGAACAATACCTTGTCTTGGTAGAACAGAAAGAAATCAGGACACCATCAATCTGCACATCCATGCAGGTTCACAAGATTTCAGTTTGTAATAGGATTCAGATCTAGCATTAATTAGGGGTTTGGGTTAGCCTATTTTGTCGTTGCTCACGCTCATATTGTTTGGCTGTGTCTAAAAAATTTGTCACAGGACCACATGATGACTAAACCCACCCCCACCCCCCAATATGAGCCTCCATTCAGCTTATCAAGGAGAACTACAGTCACCTCAACCTGATAAGGTTTTTTTTTTCACCTGTACAGCCCCATGTGTTTTACTCTCTAGATGTAAGCATGCTAATCAATATAAATCTGCTGCAAAGTAGCTGCACAAGAGCAACATTTCTCAGTCATTGTTAAGAGGTCTTCTATAAAGTGCCATGTTTTGCTTTGAAAGGGTCGTTGAATAAAGTAAATGTGTTAATGAAATATTGTACAGTTTAATCATCAAAAGTATATTGTCATAACATAATCTTTTTAGATATAGTCTAACTCGATACAGTGTACAAGATTGTAGGAAAACAATTTCAGCAACTACCTCATAAAGCTCATTGTAAGAAAGCCAAAAGGGTGCAATACAGTAATCAAAAAAGAGGCGTGTATTTGAAAAAGTTTAAAATATAAAAGAAGTCTCACAATTATTTGTTTACTAGATACAGACTTATATACATTTGCCATTATGTTGAATTTGAAGCAACTTTCCTCTGCAGCTATAGGTTATGAGTCTAGTTTGTTAGTGTGGGATGTTTTTCTAGCTAGAAGTACTATTCTGTTCTACAAGAGGTCAAGCATGTATATGGATGCTTTAAATATGAGGATTGTGGTTTCAGCCGGTGGCAGAATGTGAAGTTAAAAGCAGCTGCAGTCATGAAGCGTGTTAAAGTTTCTTGGAAAGAAGCTTTGGCCAGTTCTGAATGTCTCCTACATCACTATGGCTCCTCTGAAAATCAGCCAGAATCCAAAAACGATTTCAGCACAAATATCAATCAACACTAGGGCTGCAACTAATGATTATTTTGTAAATCGATTAATATGTAGATTATTGGAAATGTCATAAAGCTAAAGGTACTTTGATACATGCCGTTTGGGAATGCCCGTTGGTCTCTCCATTATGGAATGGAGTATTGTGCTATATGCAGGGTTGGTTGCATTGTTATTTGCCAAAATCACCCAGACTGTGTTTACTTGGAGATAAAAGTGAGGTACCACTGTTAAACAGACATGCTTTTGGAGTGTTAAGTACTGCACTGGTCACATGTGCCCGACTTATTTTAAAGTTATGAAAGGACTCCCATACCCCAACAATTAGAACGTGGACCGAGAAAATGACTTGAAAATGTTGCTTGTGAAAAAATGTTGGGAAGAATACATTCTAATAATGAAGCAGCCATGCAACAATGGGACAGTTTTTGCACATATATGTCTACAAATTGATCTGGACTTTAAGGCAGCAAAACAAGGATTTGCACTAAACCTCACTGTTTTGTTCTTTGTTATTTTTATTGTAATGTTTTTTTGTTTTGTTTATGTTTTAAAAATTGAAATATTCAATAAAAACTTTAGTTACAAAAAAAAAAATATGTAGATTATTTTTTAGATTAATAATCAAATAGCCAAATATTCTTTAAAAAATAATTTTTACTAAATTAAACCAGGTGAAACTTTTATTAAGGAGTTCTGGATAGAGCATATTGACAGAATAATTTTCTACTTTTTTATCTTAAAAGAAAAATTGTATATATATTTTTTACAATCTTGGTATAATTACTGCTCTAAATGGTTCGCTCTGTCAGCTAAAGGCATGTTTTAGAGTCTCTATACTCCAGTTAACGATAAATTGATTACTAAATTAGTTGACGACTATTTCAATAATGGATTAATCATGATTAATCCAATGAATTGTTTCAGCCCTAATCACCTCAATCTCTTCCAGGCCTCAGAGAATTATTTTGCTCTGTCACAGCATGTGAGCTCTTATGCTTCACCATTCATGAAGGAGAGCCTCTCGCTTTTTTTTTCTAAAACTGTAGAAGATCAGTCACCCTCATCATTTCATATTACAGTCTTAATGGCATTTAAAGGCACAAGCACAATGTCAAAACTTTCACTGAATTATTCAAATTTAAATGCAGATTCTAGGAGGCATTTTTTTATGTTTGATAACTTTATTCTGGTATTAAAGAAAAATAAACTAGTTTCCTTGCATTAGAAAAGTTATTTAGTACCAAATTAAGCTTGATTTTATAATAACTGCATTTTTTGCATGTTTTCAAAATGTTGATTTAAAGGAATAGG
The DNA here is from genome assembly GCF_000732505.1 of Cyprinodon variegatus. NCBI lineage: Eukaryota > Metazoa > Chordata > Actinopteri > Cyprinodontiformes > Cyprinodontidae > Cyprinodon > Cyprinodon variegatus. The sequence goes on along the minus strand of NW_015151479.1, from coordinate 165,618 downwards.
TTAAAAAAAATGGTGACCAGTACTCTCAATATAGAATTACAGATTTAGGAAAATGCTATATCTGCGATGGACTGGCGACCTGTCCAGGGTGTAGCCCGCCTCTCGCCCATTGACTGCTGGAGATAGGCACCAGCACCCCTCAAAACCCCACTCGGGACAAGCATGTAAGAAAATGAATGGATGGATGAAAAATGCTATGTATATATATTTTTTTTCATATTAAGTTTCTTATTTTATTCTAACTCTAACCAGAACTGGAAGGAAACAGAAGGAAGTTGAATTGGAACAATTCGATTTTCTAGAAATCAAAGCTCTGGCTTTCAAGCTTCTAGTGACATTAACTACTACTTCTTTGGCTCATTTAATGGTACACAAAGGCATAACTATCGGTAAGCAGAGACTGCAGATGCTTAGGGGCCCCGTCACTGACACCTGGTTGGCCCCCTATGCAATTGCGGACTAGGACGTCTTTTTGCAGATCTAATGGTGCAAAAAATTCATCTTAAACCCACCTGATAGTAGTTTGACTGACCGGACCTTATTTATACTCCAAAATATGGTGGACTTCAACAGGATGGTGAGCCGTTTAAACACGACGCCAATAGCAAAGCAGACACTGGAACTCTTAATTACTATGTTAATAACTGTACATAGTTTATTAGACGGTTGGTAAAAAATACACTCATATAACATGTCTGAAATGGCAATAAAGATCTTAAAAGAATGACGTATTTGAGTATTTTATTTTTGACACTACGACTTGGAATTATGGGTAATCTAGAGCGTAGATTAAAACCATAACCGTTACGTACAATGTGTTTGCGGCGATGGATACCAAAATTATACCAAAGTTAAGCGGATTCCAGAAAAGAAAAGAGCTGCTGGAGGAACGGAAAAAACTTCCCAAAATAAACATGTTCTTTCAAAGAACCAAAGAGGTAGAGGTGGTCGTTGCTATATATCACTGCTATAGTGAGTGAAGTTTGCGACCAGGAGATGATTGGAGAGAGCGTGGGTGAGGAGTGGGGCCCCATACTTCATATGCCCCCCCAAGGTAATGTTGCTTAAGGGCCTATTGTTGTGTCGTTACGCCATTGATGGTACAAGCGGTTTGTGTTTGTGCTTTGCCAGCACACTTAAACTATTCTGACAATTAAACAAAATGATAACCTAAGTAACACAAACAATGGTTTAAAAAATAAGGAGAATTTCATTTATTAAAGGACAAAAATGTCTTAGAACTAACTGTGTGTGAATAAGCTGTATTTGCATAATAAGGAATTAACTCAAACTGAACATTTCACTTAGAAGGCTGGAATCCAGCCACGCCTATGAATGATAATTTCCAGATCTGCAGAATAAAGAAAAACAAACAAAAACACAATGGAAAATAGACAATGTCTGACAATCTGTAGCAGGCTGCAGGATTTCAGAAAGTAATAAATCACACTGTAGTCTAATAAACTTTAAGAATATAAAAAA
>NW_015151479.1:136398-163623 GCF_000732505.1 Cyprinodon variegatus | reverse complement strand
TATCTCCTCTTTCTTTCATCTTTTGTCCTTTTTTATTCTGTTTTTCCTTTCCTGTTCTATTTACATTGGAGTGTCCTTATAATCTGTAATACCCCCTGCATAAGTATAATAAAGCTATTTATATGCATAAATCAAGCGGAACACTATGACAATAGACGTTCTGCTCCACTTGTGAAAGTAAACTCTGTTGGGCTCTTTTTGGCATCAAGACAATTATTCTTATTGCCACATTGCCAGACAGGACAGAAAAAAAAAAATAAAAAAGATGATAATCTGTTCGATGTGTATGTGTATTGTAAACATACATTATTTAATATATTCATATATAATCAAAAATTGATCAATGCACCAAATGATAAGTCGTCAAAGGATTTAAAGATTAAATTATATGCTTAAAAATATAAATATAAACAGGGTTTCTTTTGCATTTATATTTGTATATTTTTTTTATTTTGGTCCGTACAATACCAGATCTTGCCAGCAATTGTGTTATGTTTGTTTTATTAAATCCATTTTTAGATAAAAAAAAAAAAACAGCAGTTATTATTAAAAAAAAACGAAAAAAAAAACTGGCCCACTTATTTATTTATTAACCATGAATACATTTGTAAGAGTCAGTACAGAACCAACTGATAAGACTCAAGTTATCTAACCATGACGCAAATGGAGTAATGTTGCACACATACTGTATTTTTCTTCATATCAAAGTTATAATCTGATAATCCTCAAAATCTACACCCTGTAGGCTGTAATATATTTTGGGAATGGTCTTGTTGCTGTGGAAAAAGTATTCATGGTCCTTTAACCTCTTTAATAATACTCATTCACTCACTCACTCAAATGCTAATAATTTTGTGAGTTTTGGAATTGTTATAATAAACATGTTCATATTAACCTCCTCGATGGGCTTGTGATTTAACTCTCTTTATTCGAGTTTCCAAAATATATTTTAAAAAGTCACCATACTAGGATGTTTTTTTGTCTAGTAAGATTTATCGCAATATTCGACGTCGGTATGTCAAAAATCCTGGTTATGGCCCTGGTTATAGGTATGAAAGATCAAAAATAGCAGCAAATTATTGTGACGTCTTATAAAAATGTTGCATCATTTCATTTTTTTGCAGTTTATGATCAGAAAAATTATGGCTAATTGCTGGCAAGAATAACCACAGTCAATTTATTAGTTTTTTAATCTCTGTATAACAATAGCTGTCCTGTGAAGGCATCAGAGCTTGCATTTGTAAACAAACAGCATTTTGAAGCCCAAGGAACATGTCAGACATGTCAGAGAGAAACATGCAAGAAAGTTTACAACAGGGTTACTTTAAAGGAAATTTGTGTACAGGACCTAAACTTTGACCATCCTAAGGAGACCCATTCAGATTATTATCTGAAAATAAAACACAACAGTTGGGTCTTTTAGAATAGATGCTGTTGATCATGCCACAATGCCAAGGAGTTGGTGGGTATATCCTATTTACTAAAACTACCTCTATTTGGGATTAAATGGAGGATGTACACATTATAGAGTCTGTGTGAATGGTCACTAACTAAATCAAGTCCTTCATCAGTAAATTATATGATATTATATCATGATATCTTATAATTTCCTTTTGTTGCATTGGGATTTTTTGCTGCCTGGCTGTCTGCTCACTAATACCCTGTGCTGGTCTGGGGGAACTGTAAAGGCTCCCATTGATTATAGTGGGTGACTATTTGCTGAGAAAATGAATCGATGATGAGGCATTCAATTCAATTCAGTTTATTTCTATAGCCCCATTTAACAACACATCATCTCAAGGCACTTTACAGTTCACCAGACCATACAGTCAAATTGATTCAAAGTTTTTTATCTAAGGAAACCAGTTGATTGCATCGACTCATTGACTCGGATGCAATCCCTCACACTTAGCATGCTTGTAGCGACAGTGGAGAGGAAAACTCCCTTTTAACAGGAAGAAACCTCCAGCAAAACCAGGCTCAGTGTGAGCAGCCATCTGCTGAGGTCAACTGGGTTTCAAGGAGACAGAAGCAGACATACAGAAAGCTGCTGTGAAAGGCGGCCTGGTCCAGGAAACACATGGCCAGGCAAACAAGCTCTGAGCCAACTCCCATGTCAGAGGATGAAGAGAGCATATCCATCCAGTCAGAGAAACAGGACTACACTGGAAAAACAGGCTGATTTCCGACATCTAGAAACAAAGGTTTTGATGGCAGCAGCACAGCTGATATTTCTCTCCAGGGTGGTGTCACAGCCTAACATGTGTCTGAAGGATCAATAGTTATTCAAAAACATGGGGCTATAATGCGAAATGCCTTTACCTGTGACATCCCAACATATTTTTATTTTAAAAAGCCTCAAACTGAGAAAGGTAAATTGACAGTGTTGCACTGGTCCAATTGCTCTTGTTCAGACAGACCTGAACACAACTACTACATTGTTAGATGTCTGCCAAGTTGGAACTTAGAAAAAGAAATAATAAACCTAGTCTTATAGTTTATCACTTGCTATGTTTAAAGCAAATGTGTGTGCGTTCTTTGCTAAGACATTTAGCAAAGTCACAAGATTTATATCCAATTATTTCTGAAGGCTTTTAAAGCATGTTGGTCCTTTGCTTTTTGTAGCTTTAGTTTCATTAGATGGGATTAGTAAGTAGTTTATTAACAGGGAAACAGTTTAGAAAAGGACCGCTCTAATATCCAGGAGTCCGTAGCCTGACCAGGGGTTCCGATCTGAACAGAAACAGACAGATTCAGCGTTCCAGGAATCCACAGAGCATTCAGGAAGGTTCAGAGTTTCAATGAGTCCAGCAGTGAGCTCAGGCAAAGACGCTCAGATGGGGACTGGCAGGCCCAGTGTTTGAGAGGAACAGAGACAAGACGTGGTAACCGGATAACTGCAGAAACTTTAAACTGTATTCCTTCTAGAAGCCAGGATTATGGGAATTAAAACTGGCCTCCCCCACACTCCTAACGAAAACCAGAGGCCTCCGCAGAGAAATGCCAGAACCCAAGCTCCCCCCGCATGCCGAGCCAAAACCCCGAGGTCTCAGCGGACAAGAATGGGGACATGATCAAGAGACAGGAGACAAGCACTAACACCCTCTATACACACTGGTCTGCAAGAGTCAGGACATGAACCACGGACTTAACTAAACTAAAAAACAAACAAACATGAACAATTAACACGAATACAAATGAATAACTAAGGATAATGATCTGGCCCTGATAGCTGGGCTGAACCGTATATAAAGCAGGCCGAACAGGTGGATAAGATGAATAATAAGTAGAGCGCAGGGAGGGAACAGCAGGTGAATGAAGTGAGTAATTAGATCAGCTACCGCAGTTGTGATCATGACACCAGGGTTACCTGTGGAGTACCACAGGTATCATTGCTAGGGCCAGTTGTCTTTTTCCCACAAGGTAAAAGGATCAGACAGTATGGAATTAATTACCTCTTCTTTTTATGAGAGTCTGTGTTTGCGTGTGTGTGTGTGCGTGTGACATGATATTTTGGAAATTGCAATTTTTATTAGGTGTCCCTCATGCCAAGGAACAATCTGTTCCATGTTGGCTGTTCTAGTTTCCACTGCTTTGCTGATGAAACCCTCAGCTATATTTGTCCATTAGTCCTGATTAAACTAACCCATTACATAGACTGCAGGCATGTCTTGAAGATATAAAAACTGGGATAACTCTTAACTTTCTGCTTTTGAATGCAGAAAAAAATGGAAGTTATTGTCTTTGGACCAGCGTGTATGAAAAAGAAGCTAATCAGTCACTTCATCTTGATGGGATTAAGTTGGTCTCAGATTATAAAGTCAAAAGCCTTGGAGTTATTTATGTTTGATCAACAACTTTCATTTAAATGCCATATCAAAGAGGTTTGTAGAATTTTATTCTTAAATCTCTAGGATATTGCAAAAATGAGAAATATTCTCTCCAAGGGCGATGCTGAGAAACTAGTCCATGGACTCCATGCATTTGTCACTTCAAAGCTAGCGTATTGCAATTCTTTTGTATCAGTCCACAAACTGTAGTTAAAAGTCTTTAGCTGATCCAAAATGCTGCATCCAAAGATCTTATGATAATTTAAAAGAGAGATCATAGTTGTCCTATCTTATCTGCTCTTTATTGGCTTCCTTTTAAATTCTATATCATTTAAAATGCTCCTTCTCACATATAAAGCCCTAAATAACCAAGCTCCATCTTATATCGGGGATCTGATCATTCCTCATGTTCTTAATGGAGCCCCTTGCTCTTAATCTAGTAGCCTAGTTCCTAGAATTTCTCAAGTTGAATGGGAGGCAGATCTTTTAGTTCCTGTGGAACCAACTACCAGTATTAATCCGCCAGACATCCATCCTGTCTAAATTTAAGGCTAGTCTTAAACTTTTCCTTTTTGTTCAAGCTTATAGTTAGAGCGACTCAGATGATCCTCAGCTATCCCTATAGTTATGCTGCTAAAGGCTTAGACTGCTTGAGGACATAGGGACCCCTTCCATCATTCTGCGTTATTAAATCTCTATTCTTCCTTCTGTATTTGTTAGTTCAACCTCTAAATTTATGTTCCGCCTTTCTCATCATAGTAGATTCATCTGTCATTTCCTGTTTAGCTGTGACACTATCCTGGAGAGAAACATCAGCTGGGCTGCTGCCATCACACCTTAGATTATAGATGATTGAGTTGGGTCTGTCTTTCAGTTCTTAGTTCTAAATCTCTCCTAGACATAGCTATGGGCTCTCTTTCACCCCTTTGACATGGAAACTGGCTCAGAGCTCTTTCCCAGACAGAGCCACCCGTGGAGCTAGTTTAATGTTACATTTTGTAACATAGAAAATATAGATCAGTGGTTCTATGTTAGTTTTGTATGTCTGCTTCTGTTTCCTTGGACCCCTAGTCAATCTCGGGTTTAAGGTTGCTCACACTGTTTCTGGTTCTGTTGGAGTTTTCTTCTGTTAAAAAGGAGTTTTTCCTTTCTACTATTGCTTCTGCGAAGGACTGACAGACCGTCCAGGGTGTACCCCACCTCTCACCCTTTGACACACAGGACAGCTGTCTGCATAGATAGATTAGGAAAAATATACATTTTATTTTATTTTTTTGCAGGCAATGAGCCATTACTTTTTGATTGTAAAAAAGTAAAAACTGTGTAACATTCTATTATCACGAGCTACAATCCTGTAACTATTGTATCTTAAAGACAGAATGAAAGGTTTCAGAGGTTATGATTAATTAGTGGTAAACTTTTATATGGAAAATGTACAAGCAGTATGTGTATTGATATGTTCTGGATTAGTCAGTCAGTTAGAGTTATATGACTGGTTCTAAACTTGACCAACAAACATTAATGGGATTAAAGCTGAACGTGGAAAGATTATCTCATGAAACGAATTAATGTGAAAAAAAAGAGTGATGGTTGCATAACTCATCTATATGACGCTACTTATATGGAACTTGGTATCACTGTCCTTCCAGTTCACTTTTATCCACAAATTATGGTTGGTTTATCACATAAAATATTAAATATTTTGGCAAGCCACTGCAAATCTGCTGATGATCAACAACACTGTGAACTTTAGAGGGCTATTAAGGGGACTCCACACAGAATACATCATATCGTCATAAATACATGGACTTTAGAATAAGCATGGATTTAAATGCAGTGAATTATTATTTTTTTTATCTGCAATCATCCTGCTGTTACTATAAGCTTTCAACTTAATATTTTCAACTTTTTCTATGTTTGCCTGTATTGTGCAATGTCATTCTGGATGACAACCATAAAATGAGCCAAAAAACCCAAACTAAACCCTAATTGATTTTACTGTGAAAATTCATAGAAAGCCAGTCGAATCAGCACACTTTGGCCTTTTAAATAATTTAAATCTGCACACTAATTACCTTCAGGATATGCATTCTTTACATTTTCGATGTACGGACAGCAGCTGACAGTCAGGAGTTCGGGGTTATAACAGAGCTAACAAGGGCTCATTTCTGTGTGGTTACAAACAATGTTTGTTCAAATTTAAATCAAAGTGGAAAAAGAGGGGAGCCCTCATCGCTTGTGAATAATCTGCAGTGGTAATGTAAAAAAAAAAAAAAAAGTGGGATCAGATTCAGGATCAGAGGGTTATGTCTGCAGGGGCTAAAAGAAAAAAAAATTATAAACCTCAAATACTGCGTGAGGTGCCTCTAAGACAAATTAGCATGCACAATCACAACGCGGTGAAAGATGAGATCAAGACTCTAAATTATTTTCAACTGGATTTGGTAACAGGATCCCATCCTTTGTGGGTTCTGTCGAGTCTTGGCAGAAGTCCCGGCCCAGCCCTCGGGCGAAGGTGATTTTAACATGCGCCCACGTTGCCAGCTTTCTGCACTCTGCAATGTTTCATTAATTTTAGCCTTGTGTGTTGGAATATATATTCAACACTAGATTAATTCACATGAAAAAAATGCTGCAAAAATTGTTTTAGCAGAAGGGCGTAGTGAAAAAGTTCTATATAAGACACTTTATAAACCACTCTTAATGTTTTATTCTTTGCAACTGTCTCATGTGTCACGTTTCAAATCATTTGCAAAAAAGGTATCTCCAGGCAGAAAAATGTCAGCTAACAAGCTGTCAGTGTATAATGCTGCAAGAGCTGAACAGTCTGGGTATAGGCTTATTGTTACAGTAAGACAAAACTAAGAATTATTTACAGTTCGCTTATATTTGCCAGGTGTATCAGATTTCCCGGCACCTGGTTGAGTCAAACACTTAATTACAGCGTAATTTACATTTTAAACAGTAGAAACCGATTGAGGCACAGACTTTGGTTCAACAGTGCAAATCAAAGCTTCAGGCTGCTCCTGCAAATAGACAAAACATGGAATGTTTAAGTATGATTTCCTTTTAGCCAATTTCCATAGTTCAGTTGCAATACAGGGAAAAAGCTTTTCACTTCCTCAAAGATTTGCTTTTGCTTGTATTTCATACCTGAATGTTTTAAGCCATCATTAGACAAAGACAACTTGAGTAATTACAAAATGCATGGATTTATGAATATATATATTAAAGACAAAAAGGTATCCAAGCCAACCTGATCACAAGAAGAAAATGAAATGCACTGATTAACTGGTCAAAACAGCTGACCAGTTGAATCAAGTTTCACTTACAAAACCCAGGCCGGATTACTGCATTGACTTTAGATTTACGAAATGACTTAAATAAATCTGTAAGACAATCATAAGCGGGCCAAGAAATCTATAAAGCACCATGAACTACTTTACAAAAACAGATGAGAAACACCTTTTCAAACATGGAAGGGATCCTGCTATTTTTTTTGTTTCAGACAAAACAATTCTAGGATAAAAATAGTCTGTACTTATATAGCACTTGCAAAATAGTTTAATCTACCTGCCTGGATCTATCCACCTCAAGTCAGGAATCTTGACCAAAGCTCTTTACGCTTTTCAGTCATTCATCCATTCATTTGCACAATGATGGCATGCTACATCTTAGATTATAGCTGCCCTGGGGTCACTGATAGAAGCCAGGCTGATAACACCAGGCCCTCTGACCACCATCAGTAAGCAAAGCAGGTGAAGTGTCTTGCCCAACGACAAGATAAGGGCTTGAACCATCAACCCTCCTGCAAACTCCACAGTTGCCCATCGTGAAAGTAAATTCAACATTCCATCACAGCGATGGGTGTCCACCCCAAATACCAGACATCATTCAGAGGTTAGTCCAGAAATAGTTGTTTAAAATTGGGCTGTTTGGTCGGTCTGATTTTGTTCCACTTTGGTCCAATAGTAGACGTTACTATCTGAAAAATTACAACATTTTTTTTACCTTTCACTTAATAACCAAATGGAGATTAAAATCATGTTATTTTTTCAATATATTTTCAACCTATTTTTTGCTTGGTAGGGTTGCTGACAGCAAAGGCAGAACAACCACTGACTTCTGGGGAAATTACATTTTTAGGTACCGGTAGGATCGGGTTGGCTTGGATAGTATTTTTGTTTTATAATAAAATGAAATAAATTTGAAAAGTTATTTTTGTATTTAATCAGGTTATCTTGTTCAATGATAAGATTCTTTTTAAAACATTTAGGTGCGTTGAAAAAATGAAAAAAAACAAAAAAAAAAAACAAGAAATCTGTTAGGAGCAAAATAATTACATCATTTCTGCAGCTATTTTTTTAAACAAATATCCCTCCTCGTTGTTTGATTGAATGGCCATGGGGAATCTTCCAACAGCAGTTCCTTCTAAGGAAGGTCCCGAGGCGAACGAGGGGACGGATGTGTGTGTGCCTGTGCATCATAAGTGAGCATGCTCAGAGCTCTGATCACTGTCATGACTGTCCTCATTGGCCAAGGAGTCCGTGGAGTGATGGAGCGCCGCAATGCCGGAGAACTCTGATGGCAGAAGTGTTCCTTTTTTCACATTCACCAGTTCCTTCTCACGAGCAGCTGCACCCTGCTGGCCACCTTTCACTCTTTTCCATTTCATCCTTCTGTTCTGGAACCACACTTTCACCTGTGGAGTATAACAGGGAGAAATATTCAAACCTGTCTCATAATATTCACCTATTTTCTTCAGTTCCAATAACAGCTTTAGAAAAACAGGTTTTAAAGATGCTGAAATCTAACATCAAATGTGCAAAAACTCAAAAGACTCCCTCCTTTCAAAATAGAGCCAAAATAGAAAAGCAATAAGAGTGTATTAGTCTTTCATCAGTCTAAAAAAAAGTTAAGCAGACTCTTCTCTTATCATGGCTCCTTTAAGATCATACTAGAATATTTCAATCAGGATTTCATGTAATGGACTTTGTCCATCATGTTTGGGTAACTTGATGTGTTTTGTTAGAGATTTTTTTGGTTTCTATTAGCTTTCCGTTTGATTTAGAAGTTGCTGTTGTTATGCTTTGTTCACTTCCTATTTCCCAATGGTTTCCCAGTCTGTGGTTGGTTGAAGGTTTTTGCTATATCTAGTTGTGTTCTTTGTCTGCAGCTTATTAGCTTCAGGTTTGGGTTTAGTTCCTGTCTGATTTCGTCTGTTTTCTGATCGCGCTCTCCGCTGCTTCCATTCTGCTCATTAGTCTCCTCCCTTTATTGTTCTGCTCATCATTTCTCCCCAGGATATATTCCCATTTGGTTCTTTAGGTTAGTTGATTTAGCTAATCTTACTGTATTTAATTCTCCCCTCCACCGCTACTTTTCTTTGTGGAGTTATACAGCTTCATGATCTCCGGTTCACATTTTGGGATTTATTTTATATTGGACATTTTTGTTGCTTTTTAATATCAAACATCTTTGTTTTTACTTTACTCCTGCCACCAGTTTGTCTAGATGCAAGTCCTCTATAACCACCAATACCATTAGTGACCAATATAAAGTCTGAATATAAAAATATAAAAGACAAAAATAACAATAAAAAATAGTAATTTCAGGGGAGTGGCAGCCTAGTGGTTAGGGCATAGAGCTTGGAATCCTGAGGTTGGCGTTCAAGCCCCACTCCCACAGACTGCCACTCTGGGTCCCTGAGCAAAGATCCTTAACATCAACACTGCTCCCTAGTTGCCGCACAATGGCAGTCCACTGCTCCCCAAGGGGATGGGTTAGATGTAGAGAGTTCATTTCATTGCTCCCTACTTGTGACAGTTTAATGACAATAAAAGCTGGAATAAAGAATAAATAATAACCTTTGCTTTGGCCATCAAACAAACTTCCTTTTATTTCAGCAGTTGATTTTATTGTTGGAGAAATCAATACAAAAGAAAGTGTTTGAGAAATTAACCAGTTGATCAACTAGTTTTGACCAAACTTATTTGGCAGATGGCTTCACATTTGAAAATGTAATATCAGGCTATACAGAAGATTTAAATGCAACTGCAACACCCAGATGTGTCAAAGGTAAACAGATCTGTTACTTAAGTAGAAGTATAGATACTGCAGTTTAAAAACACTCTGGTAAAAATTAAAGTGTCAACTTGACCTCTTTACTCAAGTAAAAGTGAAAAAGTATGTGCTCCAAAAACTACTTAAAATATAAACATATAGAGTAACCTTTAAAAAAAACAGCCAGAGGCCACTATATGAATTGCAAGCTAAATTTTTCAACTATTTTGAAAAATCCTTTGAGATAGGGACAAGGATGAGGGAGGTCTTGGTCTCCGTCTCCATCTCCCGATACTTGTGTGAAAATGTAATGAGTAAAAGTCAGAAATAGGAAGAAAAATAAGTAATGGAGTAAAGTATAGATACCTAAAAAGTGTACTTAAGTACAGTAACAAAGTAATTGTACTTCGATCACTGGCAACACCATGTAGTACTACAGCTAGCTTAAAACTAGTTCTACTTTTAACCTGAGCTTAGTTTTAAAGGGTTTGTCTGGGCTAATGATGATGCTGCCCCTTATGGAGAAACTTATGGAGAAACTGATTTCATCGATTAAGTAAGAAATCCCTTTAAAGTTTAAGTTATGAATTTAGATGTTACTTTGTAACCTAGATCGTTTATAACCTAAGTTTTTCTAAGGTCCACATTTCTGTGACAGTTTTTTTCTATATTCTCTTTGCTGCTGTAAACACCAGAATTTCCCCACTGTGGGACAATAAAGGGATTTTCTATTCTATTTCTATTCTATTCTAAAAATGGTACGTAAAAAAACAAAAACAGTTATGGGCCTTGTAATTATCTTCCAGGATCTTCTCTAATTTTTTTTTACAGATTTTTTCTGGTAAAACAAATTCTGTAGAAAAAAAAGAAAAAAAAAAACGTATCTGTTTTTGTTCCTCTCTTAATCTTTCTCTAATCCAAATTACTATAAAATGTTGCCCATTGTTGAGTTGTCAGAATTCTCTTACCTAAACGGCTATGATAAATACTGTTGAAAGATCCAGAAAAACAAATGACAGAAAATTCATTAAAATTAATACAGTACTTTATACTGTGAATTTATGGGCATCTCTTACAGTATAAATGATACTATTCTGTTTTTAGAAAAAACACGCTGTTTCCTACAAAAAAACTCTAACACATTTAGCGTTCTTGTTATTGTCCCGCCAAGAACTTTAACATTTGTTATGCGATAAATGTTACTAAAAATGTGTTACCCCTATAGAGTATGACAAGAAATCCCAACAAAAGCTCCAAATTCGCATTTTTTTCCTATTGCAAAACATCTCTACCACTTCAGAATGATAGATTTTAAGTTCATTAGAGATTACCTTATGACCATATAAGCCTTCCCAGGTTGATGAGCTTTCAACATGTTTCATTTTGGAGCCTCCCTGCTGCCACCTTATAAAATATATTCCCGTTTTCAAAGCCTCCAAACTCATATAACATTCAAAAACGGCTCACCCAGCAGGAATCAAGACATTGGGCCATTTTATTTTCAGTAATTACAGAGGGGCTCTACAGTCTGAGACGGAGCTGTTGGGGTTTTTGTCCTTTCTCTGAGTAATGCACAGCCTGAGCTTGGGATTAAATGGTTGGAACATCCAATCCTGGCAGTATGGGCATTTGTTTTAAATATATTCCAATTCGGATGAATCTTTCTATCTACAGAATGATGGGTTGGAAAAGGTTTGAAAATGACCTAATAATCTAATAGTTGATGAAGAGCAGTCATTATGCCATCTTTTGAAGACAGCTTTTAACAAACACTTTCATAACGTTGGTCAGATTGGCTGCTGCTTCCTTTCCTAAACTCAAAGCAAGCTTCAATTGTCTATTATTTGCACCAATCTTCCCCCTTTTTTTTGTCCCAGTTTATCAAATCATAACTATTAAAGGTTTGCGTCTTTTTGCAACCATCAAGCTTTTAAAGATGTAAGACAATAAAGTTGAATAATAGATTTTTATTCTCAGGTTGATTACTTATGTGGACGTACAGCTCCACCTGTCACTCTGCATCTACCTGTTTTCCCCTTACTCGACAGCCTCTACCGTATTTGAGTCTCTCAAAGTGATGATTAAGCTGTTGCTTAAAACGGTTTACGCATCAAGCAGCAGAGGCTTCCAGAGGGTCAACTCATGGACCCTGAAGGGGGTGGGGGGGTGTGGTGTGAAGCCAAATGTGCCCCTCTGACACAGGGGGAGGGGGGTTTATTTTTGGGGAGCGTCATTCCAAAGGGGATGGGGCCATAACTAGGTCAGGAAGTTAGTTGACAACACAAACGTTTGTCTTGAACGTGCAGGGTGCTGAGTATCAGTACGGATTCTTTACAGGCCTTGGCTGCTTTTTGAAAGAAGAAGATGAGAGGCTGCAGCAACATGTTTTTGGCTCTGGTTTCACACAGGGGCAGGCTGTACTGTGTAATTTTACGTAAAATATTAGGGGTGGGGGATAATCATCAAGCTCAGAATTTCAACATACTCATTTGGGATTTAATTAACACCATCACTACAAGAATTTTGAGACTAAATAAAAAATCTTTCAAATCTTTTTTTTTTTTATTAACAAACACCATTACTAGAAGAACTTTAAACTTAAAAGTAAATCTGAATCTTGAAACCAGTCTCCCATCCTTCTTAAAAATGGAAAAAGGGATCCAAGAAGAGGTTTTTTTCTTTTTGTGCTTCTTTACCCTCATACAGTTTGCTCATAATATGATTAAACTCATTGTAAATACGTCATTAAGTTTTTATTTTAGATATAAAACAGTTGAATAATTTGTACACTGCAAAAATGATCTCAAAATGAGTAAAAATGTCTTGAATTAAGGGTATTTACCCTTAATTTGAGCAGATTTGCGAATGGAATTAGTATTTTTACTCTTAAAATAAGGTATCTAGATAAAATGCACTTGAAATAAGACAATGCAATTGTTTTTTCTTATTTTAAGCGTAAATTGTCTTGTTCCATTGGCAAAGAGTCTCACTTAAATCCTTAATTCAAGAAAAAATGCACTTATTTTAAGAAGAAATGACTTATTTAGATTTCTTTTTTTGCTGTGTATTGAGTCATATTGACATGAAAATAACTTGAACTTGTCAGTTTTAAAGCTACAGTACTTAATTTTAGTAACATCTAATGGTCAGACTACAGCAGCATGATTTGCAGTCAGTCAGGAATAATGCATTATTTTAATGTACTTTATTACATTTGATTTGCAAAAGCTAAAAAAAAGTGTTACCTTTAGATTTGAATCAGTTTTCAATCATAAAATGGCAAAAATTGGGTAAGAAAACGTCTGATTTAGTTTTTTGGGTGGGGTGAGGGGGTTCATATCATGATAGATACCAACTCCCAATATACAATAAAACCCCTCCCAAATGACCCAATGCACCATCCCTGAAGTGGGCGTAAATGTTTTCCAATTTCTAGACTATTTATCCCCCACTCCTAATACAGAATCTTTGTATCAGAAATGCTGAGATGTGTAGACTGACTACATTTCAGTAAAACTTGATTTAACAGTTAAAAAACCTCTGATGGTAAAAACAGTTCATGAACTGTATGACAAAAGTTGAATAAGTTCTCTTAGTGCGGTTTAAGAGTTGTCATACATTTTAAATGTACTGCAGTTATAAAATTATCTATTCAAAATTCAAGTTTAAGGGATTTTTATGTTAACTTCAGTAAAGATTTAAAATATTAAAATTTTCATCATGCGAGATGTTCCATTCTGACGCCTCCTAACTGCCGTCTTCAAAGATAATCCGGTTTTCACAGCACCCCAAACACATTAAACATCCATCAGGTTTCTCCAAACAGCACATGCAGCATAAATCAAGCTGCGGGGCCAACCGATTTTATTGCCAGTGTTTACCTCAGAATCTCCTACTACGTGTGGTTCCAGACAAAACTCACACACAGTCAACGTATGTTGCAATAGCTGACAAAATACAAAAATGTATGCAGACTTTGACGCCAAAGAAAGATTAATTGCAACAATGTGGGAGTGCGCTGCAGGATGGCAAACTCTCTGCACTCAGTTAGCATGAAGACTGAAAAGGAGTTTTTTTTCCTAAGCTTCTGCAACTTTGTAATTCAAACCAAAAGGGGAGCATTACGTTGATTTTTTGATGTATTTGACTATTCAAAGCCACACTCTGCAGGTGTCTTCAGAATGTGAGAGCTTTGAATTGCTTCAAAAATCGTTTATAACTTGCCTGAAAAAGGCAAATATTTCTGAGTCACGATCTGAAAATCATAAATCTTCTGTTACGTTTTTTCACTTTAGTATTCATATTTACGGATTTCAATGAAGAAACAGTAAAAAAAACTTTAAAAGAAAATTTGAAGCAAAGCTTTTTTAAGACAGTTTGGACTTTTTATCTACATAATGCCTTTCACCCATAAACGGTGATGCTAACAGACAGTAGAAGAGCTATATATTCAATAACAGCTGATTGTTGTTATTCTCATCTTTTTAATTTTAATTCTAGAGGCATTTCCATGTAAAACACTGAAAAAGGAGATGTTCCTGAGTTTGATCGTATTATTTTCCTTTAGGGGTTGGTTTGCAGGTTACCAGGTAACAAATCTATGGCAGCAAGAAAGTACAAATAAAGTGCTGATAGAAACCGAATCTAAATCTAAAGGTTTGTGCCTTTTTAAAATCATTATACCTTTACACACTGACTCTTAATTGTGAGCTAGGCGCATTAGTGTACACTTAGATGTACTCAAAATTTCGAAATGCACCAAAGACAAGTCACCTTTAGCACAGAAAATTAACTAATTTTAGTCTCAGTTTTGAACAGATAACATCACTTTTTTGTCCTTTTGGGCCCCTAAAACCCCTGAGATGCTGTGTCCTGCTTTCTCTTGGATGTGAAACAGCTTCTATAATAAGTGGATCTAGGCAAACTTTTATTTGATCTGAAGTGCATATACATTTCCAATGTTTCTGTGCTGGAACCTCTCTGCAGGTGTACATGCAGATGCAGCTGTTTTTAATGCATATCAGTCATTATTTTAGTAGCTTCTAGGAAAGATGGCAATTGGTAAAGAGGATAAAATGACTATGTTTCCTTTTACTTCTTTTTTATAGAAAAAAGTCTCACAAAATGAGACTGACAAAGAGGAATTGTTAAGTTGTATTAAGCTTATTTTTGTTGGGACATCAATAATTTATTTAAAACCGATCATAAAAGTCCCATTGAGTAGTTAGAATACAGACCACGCCGTGTGTCTTGAGTAACGCTACTTTTTTGGTAAATTCAATAATGTTTTACAGTAAACAGTCAAATCGTTCATAGTTGCTGATGATGATTTTAATTTAATAGACCTAAACTTTTTAAACATTCTTTATCTTAAGGACCATAACAAGAATGTTTTTTATTTCATTTGACAAAACATACAGTGTTTCTTTTCTTAATAGTAAGGACTAAATCATTGACAGTACAATAAAACCAAACTAAATGTAAACTATCTTTAACTGTATATCAATGTTTATAACTATTCAAGACACTAAAGTAATCATAAAATAAGATAGTATTTTGACATGAAGACAAAACTTTTTCTTGTATTATTTCACCCTAACCTTGTACAAAATATTCATTCCAAAAAAAATGTATAAATAAAAAACAATCCACTGGACTTTGTTTCCAAGTTTGAAAACATTTCGCTTCCCATCCAAGACTTTTTTTTGGAATGACTATGACCTGAATGACTGAGAATCTTCACCAGCGCTTCTACAAAACAAGTCAGTGGAGAACTAGTTTTAATATCTACAAAATAAATGTTTTTTTAATTGCACTTTTTGACATATTTTTAGGAACACAGTGACTTTTCATGAGTGTCTGCTGTTAGCTGTGACATATTTAAGGACTTTTATCATCAAAATTTAGCAGGTGTCACAAAGCCTATACAGGAAGCCAGGAATTAGTCGGAAACCCAACAAGTGCAGCTTTTTACATTGAATAATTTAAGCAGGTTTTAAAATATTGTGTACTTTCAACTTAATATATTAAAAAAAATTATAATAATATGTGTGTTGCGTCAAAATTGTAAATGAGCATAAATATAAATAGAAGAAACTATTCAATTTAAGTGATTAAATCGTCCGCTTTAGGAATACAGTCTTAAAAAACACAATTTTAAAAGGATTTTACATTCTAGGAATTAAATAACCAATTCATTAATGCAGATGTCTATCAACAGGTAAACCTAAATAACTTCTGCTCGATGAAACTAAGATCTGGTTAAAAGTGTGTTTATGGGAGAGGTTTGAACTAGATTTGTCCAATGCATTAGTTAAAAACTCCATCTGATATTCTCATCGGATCTATTGTCCGTCTAACAACCTGAATCACTGGCAACGTGTCAAATGGGTGTGAGTTACAGCTTCCAAAAGGTTGCAGTAGAGCAACAAGCTTTGGGCCACTTCCTTCCTCAATTTGTCTCCTGTTATTTATTTCATATCGTTGTGTTTTACGGAGATCGGCCCACGCTCAGAGGCCGAAGTTTAGCTGC
Source organism: Cyprinodon variegatus (assembly GCF_000732505.1). Taxonomy (NCBI): domain Eukaryota; kingdom Metazoa; phylum Chordata; class Actinopteri; order Cyprinodontiformes; family Cyprinodontidae; genus Cyprinodon; species Cyprinodon variegatus. Next base: position 147,198 of record NW_015151479.1, on the reverse strand, counting down.
AGAGGTAGTAGGGAAGTGGAAGCCACTTGCTAGACAGCACTTCCTCCAACCCCGTCTACAGCCTCCTGAAACGATAGACAGGAACATCTGGAATAGGATCGCCCAATGACGCAGCCACATCTGGAGCGCAATGAGCCCCCGCCATGAAGTTAGCAAAACACAGTAGCGAGTGAAAAGCCTTCTTCTTGTCCTGAGGGCGCCTCTGTTTTCACAACATGGCATTAATGTGCTAATGGAGGTTCAGTAATGTCTGAACCCCAGAGGAAACAGGCAGATTGGAGGGACATACTTGTCTTTCAGTGAGGTCAAGGTTCACGGCGATCTCGTAGCGCCTTAGTCGGGTCAGGTAGTTGTGGTGGGCGAACTCGGCCTCCAGCTCTCGGATTTGCTCCTTGGTGAACGCCGTCCTCTCCTTTCTGGGCTTGCTGCTCACGTCTGGCTTGTAATTCCCATCCTGGGACTCTGAAATCAAACACCACACAGGGTTTCTCTTGTGCTCAGGGCAGATTTCCATGCGAGGAAAATAAGAAATAAGGCAGGTGCAAGAAATAAGGCCACTTAGAAGGAATCGAGAGCTGTCTGTCAAACTTAATCGTCCAATTGTTGTTTATGGTGAGTTGAGGTGGGTTGAAGGACTGAAAACTATCAGAGAAGCTAACAGAAAATAAGACTGTATTTTCACAATCTTTGTTTGCTTTCATTTTTGCTTTATCTTGGAAGACTTCAAAATCAGGGGGGAAAAAATAGTTCCCCAAGATTAGGCTTTAAAAACTCTGGAGGAAGAATTTGAGGCAAGAAGGTATATTAACCACTTATATGAGACATTTACAAAGCAAAAACTGTAGTATTTGCAATCAATATCAGTTGTGCCATCACTGGCAAAACTGTCTTTTCTTATTTTATGCATTTATCCGTTAAGGGCCAAACAGTTGGCATTTTAAATAAAAAAAAGCAGTTCTGAGCTTTTTCTGTGTTTTTTTTTCTTGACTCACTTTAAATATGCATACTAAACTGAAAGGAAGCAAGAATTGCCATGGAGATTCATCAGTGGGTCGGTTCTGTAGCACGCTTTAGTGCAGCAGGTCTACGTCAAGCAAAACTGTAAATAGTCCTGTGGACTCATCTAAGGTTTCTCCTCAGACGAAGCCTTGCTTGCTGGTGCTGTCTCTCTTGTCATAAAGACAGTCCTACTTCCAATTAGAAGTAAGTTTTTTAATAACCATCAAAAGAGCAGGATGAGAAGATGCTGAAAAGGCACAAGTGCTTATTTAGAGTCCAAGACAAACAAACAGAGACGTAAACTCCAAGAATTCCCACATAAATTTTGTAAAATTAAACATGTTATTGCCTCTCCCCACAGCTCGTGCCTGGCTCCCCTTTGACCCGGCCTTACCCTCCCTGTAATTTTAAACCGAGCAGCAAGTGGCCGATCCTAAAGACAAACTGACCTGCTGCCTTTCCTTTACGCAGACGTTATGTAAAAAAAAAAAAAAAAAAAAAAATGAAAGCAGAAGACAGACAGCCGCTTTACAGCAGGCGGGCCTGCAGTTAAAACGAGCGGCTGAACTTTTATGGCACCGCTGCTGCACCACACCAATTAGGTCCCCGCTGTAACTTTCATCTGTCCACAAAAAAGGAGGAATAATATGAGCAAAGCACACACACCCAGACAGGGCATGCAGTTTGAGGCTGCCAAATAAATTTGGTTTAGTTCAACAGGGATCCTCCTGAAAAACTGTGGAAGAATAGATGCCCAAAAGTAGAACCTCCAATTGTAAAATTTGTTTTTAATATATTTCGTTCCCAAATAAAGTTAATTTTATTCAAACTGATATCAGCTTGACGTTACTGCTTTTTTAACAATACCCAAACAAATAAACCTTTTTTATTGTTCTTCTAAAAATCTAGTGTTTCTTTAAGCACAGCCACTCCCATGACAGCTCAATGAGTTTGGTATAAACCCCTGAACCCCAAACCATTCAGCATGACCATGAAAAGACAGCTTAGACTGAAAAGAGGCCATAAACTGATTCATATTTGAGAGGACAATAACAAGGAAATTAATTCTAGGGTTTTCTTTTTATTTCTGCATCTTTACTCAAGTTGACCCTTAAGCCCCTGGTCCAGATGCTGAAACCCAATCAGAGCTGCAACTCATGCAAAAGGTAGCCAGCTGATATTTAGACAGCTGACGGAGTCTGCAGCATAGTTAGCCTCAGTAATCAGAACGATTGGTCGCACTGCTGCGAGACGCCCGGCTCTTGTAAAGCTGCGGGGGGAAGCGGGATTGGGATGCAGAAGCTTGGTTTTTAGAGGCAGTGAAGGAAAATTTGAGGTAGTTTGTTGAATCACTGGATCAAATATGCGTCTGCAACATTTTCCACGAGGAGAGCTGATTATTCAGCAAAAGAAAAGGACAAACAAAACTATAAATTAGCCTTTGCTTGGTTACATGATTGTGCCATTTTTATTATTATACAGCTATACTACTGAGGTAGCTTATAACTGTAATTATTTATTTTTGTTTATAAATAAAGCAACTAAGGAAATGCAACCAGATTTGAAATATAACCCCCCCCCCGCCAAAAAAAAAAACAAACAAACAAAAAAAAACACCAATACAATAGACTGTCAGTAAAAGTGAAAAGCACAAATATTATGCACAAGTATTACGAAATAAAATAGGATTAAAAACAGTCAATGGTAATTGTCACAGATAAGCTTTAATTAACATTTGGTTTTAAGAGTAAAGTAGAAATTATAAAAGTTTTCTAGAATATTAATAAAGGCAGGTATTGTGCGCTGCTTGGCTGCACCATTGCTCAGCCTTGTCTTAATAGTAGTGAGCAAGTTTATTTGATTGTTTCAAACATACAGTTTATAAAAACATAAAAACAGTATATCACCGCAAACGTTTGTTTGATTTTAAAATCAATTCAAAATTTTGCTATTTGATCAAAACTAATTAACCACATGATGTAAAATTTGTGGAATTTGTTGGGAAAAAAATTGTTCAAAAATGTTTATGGATCTCTTTAGAGTCTCACATTCTTTAAAAGGACAGAATGAACAGACAGGACCCGTTTCCTTAAAACTCTGACTAATATCATGTCTCCAGCATGAGTCTCTGTGACCCTGACCGTTTGTCACACCATGATTGATTATCCTGGTTACTAAAGGTCATAAATGTTTTGTAGGCCATCAAAGTAATATCTTTTTTTTTATTATGTTGAATTTCTTTTGTAAAAATCTTTCAAAAACAAATTGGGAAGTAAAAGTTTGAAAATAAAATAAAACCTAAAGCCTAAAATCTCCAAGTTTATACCTAGAAATATATTACAAAAACTAATAAAAAAAAAATCAGACACTAAATGTATTAGTCAGTTAGTTATAGTTAAGCTTCTGTGATATTCAGTAGTAATTGAGAATACATTTCAAATAGGCGGGATTAATATAAAGTTAAGTAATTGAAATAAATCGAGAAACTATATTTTTATTTTATTAGATTATTGTAATTTCAAAACACACTCAGCTATGATTTATATTTACCACAAGATTTAAGCAGGAAAAGCATGAAAGGTCTGCATCCGCCGGGCGTTAAGTGCGGCACGAGGCGCCGCTGCAGCCCTTTTACAGTCCATGACATCAATTCTTTACTGTGCACCTCATTTTGTGCCCTCTGAAGAGTGCCGCAACAAACCAGATGTGATTCTTTTTTTTAAGCAAAACACAGCGGGAGTAAGAAGTGCCTTGGAGGCTATGATATGGCCTTTTGCTCCATTGCTCGGCGCCCCTGCAGCCTGTATCAGCCAACACCTACAAACTGCTTCTCAGACACTCTTTTTGTTTTTCTATCAGAGCAGCAGAACTCCCAACAGCTGAGCTGTTGAATGATCCCAACTGACGCATACAGATGTTTGTGGTCTTCTGGAACTGGGGTTGGAAATTTTGGAAAAAAGATCTTATTTATTTTAAAGCATTTACCTTTCAAAAAGATCTCAGAAGAATTAAAGCTTTAGTCTGTTGTTTTAAAACATGTCAAAATTTATTATTTTTCAAAGCAGATGTAGAATAAAAAAAATAACCTTTCAGCCTCTGCAATTTTTCCATTTTCCTCCTTTTAGTCCCAGAATTCTTCTTACCTGAGCTGTCACTTTTCCTCTTGCCGTTCCTCTTCTCCGCTTCAGCGGGTGACAGGGTCTGTCTGCCGAAGTCTGCGGGCACACAGGAAACCCCTGTTGGGGTGCTGCCACTACCCAGAGTTGGTGTGCTGGCACATATGCTGGGTGCACCGGGGTGGCCCAGGTCTGGAGGCGTGGGCCCGTTCTCATGGGACGACAGGGGATGTGGATGGCAAATGCTGTGGCGTGCGCCGCCACCGGGTGACGGCATCTGTGGGATGTGCCAGGATCCGTGGTGCTGAGGCTGGTGGTGATGCTGCTGGGAGGGCAGGTGGCTCCGGTGGTGGTGGTGCTGCCCAGAAAATAGACCGTCGTCGCCCGGGTAGCTGGAGATGACACATGGAGAAGGTGAGGATGTAGAGGAGGAGGATGAGGAAGAAGCCAAGTCTGGGTAGGAGATGTGATCCGTCCGTCCATGGAGCGTCAGGGGAGACTGGGTGAAGGCGGGATGCAAAGCCTGTGCCGGGGCATGGGGGCTCCGCAGGCAGCCAAACAGTGTGTGATCCATGGAGTACAAACTCACAAGGCCCTCTAGTGAGGGTGGGATGGGTGAGTGGAAGTAGCAAAGTCAGAAAATCAACCAAAAACAACAAATGGAAAGATCACAAGCACATATCCAGGTTACTTTTCCTAATTTTTTCCATTAACTGAAAAAAAGAATAATAATAAATCAAATAGCAAAATGAGCTGGAAAATGGGCGTCCTGTGGTAATCCGGAGCATGCGGCTGGTTGGCAGGCTGCGCAGGATAAACAGTTAGCCCAGGACAAGCTGCTGCAGAACTTCTCAGATGTCAGGAGGAACAGAGGAGTGGAGCTCGAAGCTGGAAGCACAGGAGGTTCCTAGGAGCTGCAGAACGAGGGGAGCCTGGGAAGGGGATGTTATAAATAGGGTGTAACGTGAGACGGAGGCTGGGTCACAGACAGCATAGGCACTACTGACCACATATATATATGATCATCCTCCAAAAAGCACAGCACAATAAATCCACACTATTAAAAAAAAGCTGAGCTTTTTGAAAGACAGCTGATATATGCCGAACTTGGATTTGACCTCTTGTGCCCATCTCCTTTTTTTCTCCCACTTTAAAAAACAGTGTTATTGCTCCATGGGTGGGGCTGAAGGAAAGGGAGGTCGTATGAGGGGAAGTGGGAGATGGAAGGGAGAGGTGTCAAAGGTTAACCCAGCATGTTACCCTGTGTTTGTCAGACTGGACTCAAACAACAACTTTAACTGTGGTTGAGGTTGACTGAGATGATTGCTGCCGTTACTGGTTTCCTTTATTTTTTCATGCATTCTATTCACATTTCCTCCATTGTTGAGTAGGTATCTGCCCTGTCCTTTTGTCACTTTAATTAACAGCAGTGTGTAAATCCTTGGATCGTGATGCCTTGTCAAACTTATCCATCCTGTTTATTAGAAGCCCTGCTATTTTATCCACAGATACGTTTCTCCCCATCATTGATCTCTGTTTCAAATCACCTCAGATGACCTGCGGCGTACCCTAAGGTTCCATATTACTGTATGCCCAAGGAGTATCTCTTTATCCTATAACGGTGGGATTTATTTAACTTTTGCAGCTAATAAATCATCATCTTTAATTTCCAATGCTAATGTTTTTTTTTTGTGTGTGAAATTTTGGTTTTGGTAAAAAGGACTGCTTTAAAAACAAAAGTAATTGAAACAGGATTTGTTCCTGTCAGCGAAAAATAAAAATAAAACCTATATTTTTCCTTTCTCTGACATCCATAGTTTGCTTTTTAATGTTCTTGATTTCCTGTTTAAGTGACATTAAATATTTTTGTTTTGCTTCATTGAGGCTGATGTATTTTACTGAATACAAAATCTTGGTTCAAATATTAGATTAGTGTAGAATAAATTAGCTGTATTAATTAACTGACATTCATGCATCCATTTTACTCTCATTCATCCACTGTAGTCATAAAATCAGACTCGCTTTTAAGTAACTAGAAGAAGAGGAGTGAAAAGAAAAAGAATTCATTTTCTATTCAGAACATTTTTTGTCAAATAACATTTTATACAGCTTTATTGGCAGGTCTGCTGTCCCAATACAGTAAATATTTAAGACTTTTAAATTAACAGATTTACTGATTAAATATGTATCTGTAAATCTCTGACTATAGATATATCATGTATATATGTATCATAAACAAGAAAAATATGTGCAAGTTTAGAATAAATAAGAACAGAAATAGAATAATTAAGTTTGTCTTTGCTATGAAGTCAAATTTTCATGTTTGATGTAGAAAAGTATTTGAATGAATGTATAATATGGAAGAAATATACAGTAATCTGCCTTCTTTTAAACCTGGGAGGTTAAAATATAATTTTTTTCCTGAAGTATTGTTCGCTTAATTTAAGAAATCCGTTAAAGAGTGGATAAAAGAAATGGAAAATCTCTTTCTGCCTTAGATATTTTGCAGCTCGGCCTGATTTTACAGAGGGAACACTCGTAATATGTCCGCACTCTCGGGATCCAGCTGGACGTCGCAGGCTGTGCCACAGACTCCGTAGGCCGCCTGAGAAAGGAAATTAATTCCTCTTTGAGAGAAAATTACTTTAACAGATAGCATAGCAGAGGCAGGCAGTAACTTTGCTGCTGTCAACCCGCCCCCCCCACCCCTCCGTCTCAGGATTCAGAAGGCAGCAGAGGCAGTGCAGCAGAGGAAAGGCACCTTATGGTGAGTGAGTGTCAAACTCTTCTACTGTTTATCTTGCAAATTAAGGCTATTAGCAGGTTAGTCCAGGCTATATATTTGAGCAGGTATTAATGCACACGTGTTTTCAATCTTGTTGCTGGTCTTGAAGCCCTGATGGCCTTTGGCGTGGGTGTTTTTCCTCAATCTTTGCCATGTCCTGGGATCCATGAGTCAAACTTCTAAAAGTGTATGACTGTTTCTGGGACTAAATTACAAATACTTCCATGATTTTCAACAACATTGAAATTCTCTTTAGAATTTGATCTTTTATTTATCTTGAGATGTTTATTGCCCCAATAAATGTGCCATGACTCTAAAGTCTAGTGGGTCTTTTTAATGAGCTTATTGATTTTACAGATATAAATGTACACCTTAGATGCTTTTAGATTTATGAAAAGTGGCAGTGACATCTGTGCTCCTCAAACATAAATGCAGGACTCCAAAAACTTATTGTCTTCAGAAGGTAAAAAAGGTCAACACATCTAGAGTAGGCTAAACAGCTTTTCCAAGGGTGATGAGCTTAATGTGATGGGCCCCGGTAGTTAGGGTGATGACTTTTCTTCCAGTCAACAGAATCTTGAAGGTAGGTCTGTTGCTAAAACCTGTGGCTGTCAGTCACACCAGCAGGGAGGATTACAGCGAATGCAGCTCAGTGTCGCTGTCACTGAAAGCAAACATGTAACCACCTTCTCTCTGCTTTCCTTGCACCTATTTATGATCACTCGCTCTTGATAAATAAGCAACCTTGACTCTGCAGGTAGTAAAAAACACTCACCTGAATAAAGCAGGGACGTTTTCCAAATACCATGGCTTACCAAGTATAAAAAGTAGTTTCATTTTGCATATTTAAGCTACATATAAGTTTCAATTAGATTGTTCAGACCTGTTCTTGGTAGAGTTGGGAGTAAACAAGATGTTATTTATGATTTTTTGGATTTTATTAACTGTTTATATTAGAGATGCACCAAATAATCAGCAGGGGATCAAAATTTCATTGTTTTCTCAGCAGTTAAAATATACAAAAATCTTTTTTCCCCTTCTAATTTAGAACTTCATAAACCACTCCTAGTGTTTTAATAATGATCAACCTACCATATGTGCTTTTATGTTTTTTTTAGTTTTGTTTGAAGGAAAAATCAGATAAGGATTAAGTTATATATTCTTAAATAATTGGCCAGGATTAATCCAATTCTAGCAGTTCTTTTTCATTTCTCGGTTCTTATATAATATTTTACAGGTAGGTGAAAATGAACTATTATTATAGAGTTTTAAAACTCAAATAAAGGGATAAAAAAAAAAAATTGGAATGTTTCCACCCAAAATTATGTCATGTTTCTGTTTAAGTCAACTTTTCCTTTTTTTAAATTGTCTAATTAGTTTCAAGGAGGAAATGCTTTAATGCCACCTCTGAGTTCACACAGTATTAAATTAACATTTACAAAGAAGAAATTATCAAACATTTTCAGCCTTATTTTACTCTGCAACTAAAAAAAAAAGATTTTAATACATGTAACCTATTTTTAAACTAATTTACTTTGCAGGCTGCCCATTTTAGCTGCTCTTAAAGTCCTCCCGAAAATTTTAAAGAGTCATTTTTGGTTATTTGAAGAGGGAATTCTCACATTCAACACAGTTTATCACAATCAAAATTGACTTTTAAAAACATAAACATCACATCCTCAGGGATAAATCACTTATTTCTCTGACAGGGCAGTGTTTGGGTTAGTGGGGATGAACATCTGCGAGTGGCGTGGAAACTATCGTTGCTGCTCATTTCCTTTTAGATTTCAACCGCAGATTTACAGCCGTTGTACCGAACAGATTGGAGCGTCGTGTCAGAGATATGAGCAGACGGCAGACAGTTAATGTTTACAGCTCAGTTACACGAAGAGAGCAGCCTTTTCCGGGGAAGGACATGTAAATAGTTCAGGGAAAAGGCCTTTGGTATTTCTAAGGTCACCTACTTTCGCTCGGCTTTATGAAAGTGTTTTCATTTGTTAGTTTTTAAGCGGTTTTCTGACACGTGCTTCTCTCAGGTTGTCATTTTCTTAGCCTATAATGGTCACAGACAGTGAATGTGAGATCATCATCTATTCTGGGTGGTAGACGAAGCTGCGTGGTCCCCTCTGTCGCCAGCTTTAAAGCCTGAGTAGACGTGCGTGATGCTGTGCAGGGGCCGCCGCGCCAAGTCAGACCACACCTCAAACAGCTTTGGGTCGCTGCACTAAAACCTTCATTTATATTTGGACCTGCTTCAGCAGCTAAAAAAACCAAAAGTGGCATCTACTTTGGTCTGTCGCAGGGCTAGGCTCCGACTCTTCCAAGTCTAAATCTGTGGAGGCCTTCTTCGCTCTCCTCAGGTGCCAGGCAGGGACCAGCTCCAGGGAGCTTTACAAACTTGGCTATTAGTGATTCCTATTTGTTCCAGTGAATCGCCCACTCACCCGACACACCGACCCTAAACGGCTAACGCTAACGTTTCTACTCCACACTGCAACACATACAGAAACTGTCAAAGAGCTCTGCCATATTGCATCAATCCAGCATCCCTGTGAAGGTCCAGCGCCGACATGTTGTTCCAATAAGGCAAATCACTCAGAGGAGTGAAGTCAACCTTTTATGATTTAACGGCTTCCTTCTCTCTTTTTGGTTTCTGGAGATTTTTGGATGATTCCCAAGGAATTTGTTCCACTGAGTTAGCATGAGGGGGACCGGCCTGTTTTCTGACTAATGATAAGTCAATGTGGCGAGACTGGGGAATCTCATTAACACTTAATTCGAACTCTGCGCCAATAGTTTTATTTCTATTTGAAATTCTGTGACTGATCTACAACAGTCACGTTTATCTCCTAAAAATGATATTAACTAAAGTATAAAATTCAGCCTTAAGACAAAACTGTGTGAAGTGTGAGCACGATCATCTTAATTGGTGATATTTAAAAGAGGAGAATTACTCAAAGGTGGTTTTAGAAACAAAATGAGGCCATTTAAAAATAATAATTCAATTTTATTGTCATTCAGTGTCACAAGTAGAGAGCAACGAAATAAATTCTCTGCATTTAACCCATCCCCTTGGGGAGCAGTGGGCTGCCATTGTGCAGCACCCGGGGAGCAGTGTGGAGTAAAGGATCTTGTTCAGGGACCCAGAGTGGCAGTCTGTGGGAGTGGGGAATCGAACTCACAATCTCAGGATTCAAAGCCCTATGCCCTAACCTCTAGGCTGCCACTCCATTTGAGACTCTGTGTGATGACCATGAGAAACCACCCCCCACAGATTTACAGCATGATGATAATTATATTTAATGTTATCAATTGTCTTTGGTTTAACATTAAATTAAAAATAAAGGTTTGTTTTTATTGCCATGGTGACAGTTTTGCAGTTTGCAATTATATTATTGCTACCGGGTATATTACATCTCAAGCTAATTTGAAATGCAGCAGAGATTATAATTGACTCGTCCTGCACCTAACTTCCAAAAACACTTTAGATCCCACTTAGAATCACTTAATTTGAGACTTGACTTAGAGTTATGATCTTGGACTCCGGTCTCATTCACAGTTTTTATTACATGTAATTAACCCTAAAGACAAGCCTATATGTAAGCTATGTACCCATTTAACTTACCGTCAACATTCTCTTTCTGTTTGGCTAATTGCATAAGACAAACCCTGCTTATCAACGTAAAAGGACTGACTGTTGTGTTCAGTTGGCTTGTTCACTCGAGTTTACTCACTAGTTTGTGTTTTGATCATATTTTATAATTTAAAACATACCTTTAATTATGTTTATTATTTGGACTTGACAACAAAGGATTGAAATGTAGAATGAAAGGAAGAAACCCTACATTTAGGTCATTTGTAAAGGTATGAATACAATTATAAGTCAAAGAGTGAAGCACT
>NW_015151479.1:130007-135077 GCF_000732505.1 Cyprinodon variegatus | reverse complement strand
TCTGATATATATATATATATATATATATATATATTCATATAAATATATACATATATGGAGAAACACCAACAGAAACATATTGTTTAGATTTAAGGACCACACAGTCATTGTCTACAGGGCTGAACACTGCAGCCTGGTTTAAGCAGAACATTCTGATCCTGAATACAAAATACAAGAAGGAGACGATCTTTGAATATTAGAAAAAACTAGTAGATTCTGGACAGAGGGAATATTTTTGAGAGTTAGGTGGTTAAAAATCAGATGTTCTTACCTTGAGCCTCAGTTCTGTAAACTGAAAAACAAACCCAGTAGAGACTGTATTTTCTACCAACATGGCCCACCAACTTACTGCTTCAGAGTGTGATACTCAAACGGCCCGGTGGCGGAGAGGGAAAGCCTGCAGCGAGTGACTATAACGGCTCGTAAGATCATCAGATCCCTGCTTCCAAAGATAGAGGACACCTACTTGGTCTACTTCCACAAGTCAGGATTGAACATCCTAAAGGAGCCCACACACCTGAGATGGTCTAACTTGATCAGGCAGACAGAGAACTCACAGGGCACGTACAAACCAGCTCATGAAAACTTCTCTCATTGTGAAATAAAAGGGGATCTGAAAAAAGACAGCATTCGTATCTCTGCTAAAGGGCCATATTTATAGTATATATATATATATATATCTGTAAATTAATTGTATATTATGTGCATATGTTCTAGTCGTTAATAGTGAAAGTAAAGTATTTTCAATTCATAACATATGTATTCTTTTATATTTCTATATTTTTAGCTCTTAGTCTAGAAAATGTCAATGATTTTATTTACTTTATTGACATACTAATACAATGACAATAAAGCTTCTGTCTCTCCACACTACTGTAAGTATGTCGCTGGTGCCATAAATAGATATAGAAAATATAAAACAACAAAAAAAGGAGGTGAAAGGCTGTAATTTTGCCCAAGAATTCAAACATAAAAATAAACCTGAAATTTAGGATTTGATAGGTCATACCTTCTTATTTAGATCAAATAAGGTAAAAAAAAAAAAAAGTTTTTATTTTGCCTATTTATTTATTATATATATATTTATATATTATATATATATATATATATATATATATTATATATATTTTTTCTTCAGTCAACATGTTCTACCCAGAACTCCTCAAAGTAGAAAAGATTTAGTTTCACCCAGTTTCATTCTGTAAAAAAAAAAAAAATCTTTCTTCCCTGATGCTTAATCGATTAATCAAAAATAATCAAAAGATTAATCGATTTGCAGGATAATCATATTTCCAGCCAACAAAATGTTTTGCATTCTTAGAATCCAAATAATTTGTGCTCACTTACTTTTCTTTGCTTAAACTTGCTTTTCCTAATTTTAACTGTTTTGATTGTCAAATCTTCTGCCTTTCTGCTTACTGGACTATCAAAACAACCTTTTATAAATGTACTGATAGTTTAATTATTTATTGTGATTATTTGTCATGAGAGCCTTTCAAAATTATATGTTTTTAATAACCAAACCTTGTATGAATTATTAATTTATTAGTAATTATTTAAACCTTATTAGCTTATTTAGTGCAAACTGATAAACTTTTATGCAATGCCTCAATTAAACATAGCAGCATGGTTCACCTCAGTGTGCAGATGTGCCTCTGCTTGCCATTTACACCTTCCTGTTCCCACCTGTGAAACCAGCTGTGATTGTCGTTGTGTTTTCTGGTGCAACAGCAGGTGCAGTTTCTGACCCCAGTGATCCCTCAAAAGTGATTCTTAATTTCTATGGCCTGTGGCCTGGACACTGCAGCCAACCTGGTGTAAAGGTCAGTGTGCAGCTGCAGAATAGCGACCTCCTGTGGTTGCCCAGGGAACAGAGCTGACTGTCTTGCACATCTAGACCTTCTTCTAATTTCCTGTCCCTATGTGTATATCCGACAGTTACTAATTCACATTTCATATAAAACGATAGCCCATGTTTACTTAGCTGTAAAAGCTAATACCACTTGATGTAAAAAATGTCCTGCAACATAGAAAGCCAAGTATCCCTAGTTTGATTTCCTTCAAAATAAAAACCAATAGATAAACTCTTTTTATTTCTAAATGTTTCCTGTTCTGATGTGTTAATTTTGTCTACATCTATTCACATTATTTCAATTCAGTTTCATTAAGTTAAACATCATTGTGTGTATTTATGTCTGTAAGGTGTGCTTTATAAATATAGATCACTGTCTTACACATAGTGAGAAAGGTTTGATAAACAGGTGAGGTGAGATTTTTCTCTCCAGTAGAAACTTTAAACATATTCACATTCTCTATGAGAGGCACGTTTTCTGAGACTTTAGACTTTTTGTTTTATTTCATACTTTTAATTTTTCACCATTTCTTTCCAAACATTTATAAATTGCTTTCATTACAGCTTACAGTATGAATGGCTTCTGTAAGCAGGAGAAAACGCTGGGTACGCTTTTGAACCCTTTATTACAAAAAAATTTAATATAGGTAAGTTATTTTTTTCTTGGAATAAGTGTATTTTTTGTGATTTTTACAGTTAAGTAAGACAATGTTCCAATTAAAATGTATATATGAGGGAAAAAAAAACAGCATTACCTTATTTCAAGTGCACAATATCAAATGATCTTATTTAAAGGGCACATAGATCCCTAAGACTTTTATATTGAGTATATCACAAAAACATTTATATGCTACGCCTAAAAAAACCCCATCTAAGTTTGGTAAAAGATAGAAATTGCATTATCAGTGTTCAGTCATTAACTCATTTCCATCTTCAAAATGAAACATTTCATCAACCTTTGCATCACTTCAGACAGTTAGAAATCTTTTTAAGTCAGGTTTTATACATTTATAAAAAATATAGCTTTTTAAAGGCAACAGATATTGGACACATCATCAAGGGAAGGAGACCGAAGGTATTTCATGCTATGAGCATGGAAGGGAATTGTCAGTTAAAGGTACAAACCTTAGCGCCAACTGCCTGGAAAGGTGATAAAAGTTGGGGTCCAAATATGGAACTTTGTGGAACCTCTCTAAGTGGAAACACCTTATCAATGTTTGGTTGGACCCGAAAACTGGCTGCCAACAGTACAGAATGTGAGCAGGAGGAGTTAAACTTAAACTATCGCCTTTACAGAAAAAAATAACTACTTATAAGCAATTAGGTTCACAGCTAAAGTATGAAGTACAAACATCAAACTGTGATCCCTGTTTTATGATGACATTAATGATTAACTGTATAATAATGATAAACCAAATGCACTGAGGTCCGCTTCTAATTAAGATTAAAAAAGCTAAAGAGTTAAACCTACGAACAAAAATTAAAAACAGTTGCTTTACTTTTTATTTATTTTGGCTGCATTTTTTACATGAATGAGTATGGAAAAATGGATGCCTCGTGACATTTGATTATAAAATGCAGGTCTAAACAAAGAATGCTGTCTTAGTGGTTACTTCTGGTGTTCAGCTAAATCTGTGGTAGTGTGGTGTTTTCTGAAACTCATCGTCGAGCCTGACCTACCAAATCTGATTGTTCCTTGTTTTGTCATCATTTACATGTCAAACAAATGACTAAGAGGGATAAACACCACAGAAGGCATGGTGGTTGGTGACGAGTGAGACCCTGTTTAGTACTAATTTGTTCTGCTGACTTTATACATGATTTGTTACCAAAAGAAATTCATTGCAAAAACAGATGAAAGTACACACAAAAAAAAAAAAATCATTTTTTTATGAAGACAAAAGAGAAAGTGTAGAGTAGTGTAGAAAATGGAATGAGTAAATGTAAAATATGACTTTCGATGTGTGCATTTTCTTAGCTCGATAGTATGATCTCAAACAAGCAATAACTTTTTAACTTGATTAATTTCAGCCATTTGGATAAAGAAAATATCAATTTTAAAGGTGATTTAAAAAAAAAAAAACAAAAAAAAAACATCCAGTTTTCACTCCGAGTAATCCTTCAAAATTGGTAAAATATCTACAAAAACGTAATGAATATTCTTCAAATTGCATATGACCTTAATATATTTGTCCTTTTTTGTCCATTTTATCCTGTTTCCCAAGGGTGTTTATTGGACAAGACACATTATTCTTTTTTGTACTTTTACTTTTGAAAATGGGAAAGATAAGAAAACATGCCAACCTCTCTGGTTTCTGTGAATCTCAATGACAGAAATACAATCAAGAAAAATCTTTCTGTATCATATGGTTGTTTGGGAGCAATGCTAATTAAATGCTTTTTATGTTTTTGTTCATAAATGTCAAACCCAGCCCTGGGAACACAAGCTTTTGGTACGTGGGACTACAATTGTGCTTTCAATGACAAAAAAGCAGGTGATGAACATACTGGAACCGTTTTGATGTCCTTGAATAAATAAGGTAGACGATCTATGATGCTGAGGGCCTGTTTCTCTTCAAAAGGCCCTGGTAGCCCTGAGGACTGGGCATCATGGCCTTAGGAGTATCAGTTAAAGAAAACTTTGGTGGCTTCTGGCCTCTCACTGGGTCTTTTTAGACAAAAAGGGATTTAAAAAATTGAAAAAGATTGATGATCTGGTGATGGGAATTCAGTTTATACATATAGCGCAACACACATCATATCAAGGCACATTAGAGAGATAATTCAACCAGATCATACAGTCCGATTGATTTAAAGTTTTCTATCTAAGGAAAACCAGTTGATTGCATCGACTCATTGACTCGAAGGTAATCCCTCACACTAAGCATGCTTGCAGCGACAGTGAAGAGGAAAACTCCCTTTTAACAGGAAGCAACCTGCTCAATAGATGGCTCTGTCCAGGAAACACACAGCCAGGCAGATGAGCGCCGGGCCAGCTCCCATGTCAGAGGATGAAAGAGAGCAGATACAGCTGGCCACAGTCAGAGAAACAGGACTACACTGAACACAAGCCCAGCTCCAACATCTTTAAACAAAAGCTTTGATGGCAGCAGCACAGCTGATATTTCTCTCCAGGATGGTGTCACAGCCATATCAAAAAGGAAAGATTTAAGCCTAACCTTCAAAGTAGACAGGGTGTGTGCCTCACAGACTAAAAC